>NW_020656001.1:1484522-1502181 GCF_003589595.1 Hyposmocoma kahamanoa
CTAATTGCAGCAATACTCTTAAACGTACTTGATCCCTAGACACTTTTAATGTGTGTAGTTTCATTTCCTATGTGTAACAATCGCGAAAATCTAAGAACTCCATATATTTTAAATAAAATCTGGATTTTGCTCAATTTCATTGATTTTAATGCGAGACTAATTGTATTCCTACATTTTAGGCCTTTAAAGTCTTAAAAATGTGCATAAAAAGATTTTCATTTTTCTTATAATCTATTTCACTGGCTAACTTCGTACGATGTTGGATAACGATTTAACTCGAATGTTCTGAATAGCTCCGAAAGCGCCCTTCGATTCGAGAACGATATTCAATCACACGATTCGGTTAAAATATCGAAGACTTCTGAATCTGGGTCCTGGTTCCCAAGTCTGCTAATTTTAAATCATCTCAGTTGTGTGTAGATACAGTGTTTGGTACGGACCACAGATATAGGAAAAAAGGGGTATACGGACGGAATTTCTAATGAGGTCATACGTCAGACAAAATTAATGCCACCGATATAGCTCGCAAAATTAGTAAGCTTAAGTGGCAGTTGGCTAGGCATGTCTGTAGGTGGGTTGATCGCTGATGGAGCAGAGTTGTCCTGGAATGGCGACCACGTCAAGGAAAAGGTAGTGTGGGACGCGCTGCGGCAAGATGGACGGGCGAACTGAGAAAGGTGACCGGCAACGACTGGATGCGGGCGGCATAAGACCGAGAGAGATGCTGTGCTCAAGCTCTTAACTTATAGCCGAATAAAAATTAAGAATCGTGTCTTGTCAGAGGCTAACCGTCGATTTAAGACACGGCCGCGCGGTGACCGCGTGGCAATAGTGTTTAGAGACTGAACTGTCTATGGCAAAATACGCTCTATTTATTTAAACGCAAATACGTTTTAACTTAAATGAGGGTTCCGAGCGCGCGGGCGAGTCTGGCTTGTCTTTGGTCTATGCGGCAACCGGGCCACGTAGACCAGATCCGTTTGTATTATTCAGATGAATTTAAATGTTGTTGCCTAGTAAATAGAATTCAGGTTCGCCATTAATGTACGTGAAAGCGTGGTAACTAGGCGGTTACCGCGCGGCGGCCGCACGAAAACTTTCGCGTCGTGGGCGCTCACTATTTAACTGCCATTGCAATGATTTAGTATCGCTATATAGTCAATGACGTTGTTTATTGATTAAGATATGATTAGTCATTTCTATGGTAGTTTTGATAAAGCCACATCGATCGTTAAAGTTTGCACATTGAGTGAATGAATGCGATTAATGTCATTCCACTGAAACTCTATTTATTGAGACTCAACTGCCATCGCAACTAGATTTTAGCAGAATAACAAATATTGTCATAATTGCAATATAACCTTAGAGGAATCTCACTGGATTTACAATGATCAGTGGTTTCAAAAAAATTAGTTATGCTCCGGTTTGGAAGGGTAAGGTTGCTGGTGAAATTACAGGCACATATGACTTGTCAACTTATGTCTCAGAGTGACGGACGCAGTGGCAGTGTGCCTCAGATCTTTGCGATTTAAAGAGTTGAGTGGCAATACAACTGTGGACAGGCGTGTAGCTTGCCTTCAGGCGCACGACTTGTTCGTCCCGTCTCTTGATATTATAAAAAAAAGATTTGAGGCCCAACATAAAACTATCAAAGTTAATTTATAGAAATCAAACATTTTTTGCGTAGCTCAGAACAAATTAAAACATCGATTGATTTAATTTATTTTATGACCCAGAGAAAAATGATCAATCGTTAAAAAAGACGACCGTTTAGATTTTTGTCTGCTGCTTTTGCAAATTTAAACTGATCATTTAAAGACATGCCAAAATAAATTGCCCAGGCAAAAACTACTAAAAATAATCCTATTTACGTTCTTAGATTATCTCGTATTGTAATCAAGATATTTAGTAGCAGCGTAGGTATGGCTATAAAATCAATGCGGCGCGCACGCATCGAAGCTCCGCGATCAAGTGCAACGAGGCTTGCGCAAGATTCGCTAAACTGACTGGAGACAAGCCAAGATATTGGTGTAATGTGATGTCTAATTGAACGAACGCATGCTACTGATGAACTTCTGAGCTCTTTGTGAAAGATTTAGTACAGGGAATTTCTACCAGCTGACCTAATTCAGCCGCCAAGCCGTCATATGAACATTATTGCGTTCCGGTTTTGAAAAAAGTGCTTGTGTACATGACCATAAAACTTGTCAGTTTGTATTTGAAGACCCGCTTATTTAACCAATGTGTCTTGCCCACTATTACTTACGGTGCCGAGACGTGGACGATCACATAGAAGGCTACAGAGTGAGTCGCACAAAGAGCCATAGAGCGAGTCTTGTAGTCTTGCCACTCAGAGCTTTAAATAGTAAAGATCTAAGGGGCACTGTCACTGCACCCGTCACCCTTGTGACGGTGTGACCTGCTTGCATCGTCATGGCATCTTTTTATCGTCTTTCACCGGTTCCTGGCCTCTCGTATTTAAATTTAAATTTTGAATTGTTCCATTCTTTTCCCTCACATTCTGATTTTGTTTCGTTCGTAATGTTGTGTCGTTTAAATTCAATCGCGTCTAATTTTGATTCTTTTACTAAGTTATAATTATTATAATATAATCTAAATCCTAAGTTCCCAAAGTGGTTCAGGGGTCCACGGGTGACTCGACTGGGGTATACGTTGGCGTGACAAAAAATAATATGGATGTGGAATATGGTAGAAATGTAAATCCCTTCCTCTCCTTTCCATCAGCGGACCACCCGTGCCGGACTGCGTTGCCACAGTTGGACGGTCAGTTCAATACCGACCCGCACTAAAAAGTTTGGCAATTCGTTTTTATGCCGAACCATCAAATTGTGGAACCAACTCCCGGCGCATGTATTCCCTCCCCTCTATAACATCGGGTCCTTCAAACGTAGTGTGAAGAAGCATTTGGCCAGACCGGCAAAATTATAGTGACGGTGTGAAAATATTTGTGTTTTCCATCCGTTACTCTAATCTCTGGACTGTATTCGCACTTTCCATCAAGCGCGGTGCAGTCATTTTGCCGAGTCACAATAAAAAAAAAAGCTGCAAGGGGTCCACCGGAACCAGATAAATTTTGAAAATGGTCTATGGGAAAATGGTCTGGGAGCCTCTGATCTAAATCATGTGTCAATTCTAATAAGTGTATAACCATAGATTTAGTATATCTACTAAATCTATGTGTATAACAGTCTACAGCCTTATCATGTACCTATGAATACGTATCTGTGTTATTCGTATATAGTATTCAGTATAACTCAGCCCTTTTAGGGGTAAGTGTCTACTTAAATAACTCTTGATATCCATCAAGTTAGGAAGTGTTTTATATTAATGTACCTGTTTTTCTATTAATACCTTTTTATTATTACAGCCTTACTCCTTACTTCTTTGTTACCATTTCTTCTTAACCCGACTTTTAATAAATTTGTGGACCAGAAGTTTTCTGTTTTACTGTCGTGAACCTGGTCACCTCTTTTTAGGGTTACAGCCATTTCACCCTGATACATAAGTTGGCAAGTCAAGTGTCCCTGTAAAAAGACCGTCATATTGTGGCTTAAGAGTAAAACTTACAATGAAACAGAGGGCTTGCTGGAACTTGCAGGACATGTTGCGTGTCGTGGTGAAAACAGATGGAGAGAGAGGTATAGAAATGTGAGACATCCTGTAGCGAGATGAGTGGATGACATTGTTAACGTTGCCGACAGTAGATGAGTGAGATTAGCACAGGATCGTGGTGGATAGCACAAACTACGGCAGTAGCTGTATTAAAATATATACATAGGTGAGAAGTACATAACCTTAAAGTGCCAACAACTATAGAGCGTTTTAAAATCGATTCTAAGGTCAAATAATAAGGATATATATAACAAATAATAATAATAATATAGTATAAAATAATAATATTGTAGCACTAGAGCTCCTTGTGAAAGAGTTCCTCAAGGGAAGTACTACCGCCAAACATTACTGCGTTCCGGTTTCGAAGGGTAAGGGTGCCGGTGAAATTACAAGCACATTAAACTTGTCAAATTATGTCTCAGCGCAGTGGCAGTACCCCACAGATCTTTGCGATTTAATTCGTCCGAAACTTGGTATCATAAAAAAATATAAACAACTGGTCTAGGTCTTCGCCTGCCTCTATGTGCATAATGCTTCTAAACATACCGTGTTGTCGTATCATGGGCCCAAACATGTTTCCACTAGGTACCAATATTTAATAAACAACAGCCAACACGCATTTTCAGTATTAAGTGCCCTAAGCTTAAATAATGTGTGACTGGTCTAAATTATTACGCAAATTCGAAACTAGTATACTAAACGACTTTTCCATAAGTCCTTGTTGGGAATTTAGATAACACTATTTTTGTATTCTAGCCCTTTACGACAAAAATGCGAGGTGACTCGAATTACGTGTCCGGGAGTATATTATTCAAATTAGTTAAGCAGCTTCGAATTAAGTAAATAATATTAGCTGGATGACCGATTAAAAAAGCAATGGTCATTTTGCGGAAGAAGACGCAGCCACGCAAACTTTGGGCAAACAGTTCGCAATAACATTTGTATTTGTATGAAACAATCCTTATTAAAAATCTATTAACATGCAACCATATCTATGCATCTGTACTAAATAATCATTTGCCATTGTTTGCCAACGTATTTTGTCGGCCAAGTTCGTATTTACAAAGATTCCTATAACCAGGATAACGCCGGGTCCAAATTGGGTTAAACCCATTAACGCCTGAACTCGAGGGCAGCTATTTACATTAAATATTGGTTTTAAATCAAATTTCATTAAAATTGAATAATATTATTACAAAACGTTTATTGCTTTCTGATCTAGACAATTCGATTTGCCTTTCTATTGAACTAATTCAACTAATTCGTTTGAAAATCGCATTGGAATGAGCCAATACGGATATAATAATAATAATAAAGAGCTTTATTTATCTACATTTACATAACAATTTAGTCTTAAATAACATTATCTATAGTTACATATATTGTGTAGATAAAAAGGAAAGGGTCTCAGCTTAAGCTGTTTTTCAGACCCTACCTTTTTGAAGAAACTCGCTACATTCCAACGTCAGTAGTTGTATGACGCGTCTCGAGTAGCTCCAAAAAATTATCACTTAACTAAATATACATATATATCACTTAAAGTTATAATCCTACTGTTACGATAGTACCAGTGCTAAATAAAACATTCCATTTCAAAATCCTCCAATTTGAAGTTTAGGCAGGGATGAATAGTACCTTAAAATAATCTCAGTACAGAGTACTAAAAAAACCGACCTCAAAAGTGGAATTACGTCTATTTGCTAAGTTTCATTGAAATATCCCCTAGTTCGCCACTACACAGGACTTGATACTGGAGATAATAAAAATAGGTTCTCACTACGACACTACTCAAAGTATATCGAGAGAAAAACGCCTTGAATTGGAGAAATAGCAAAATCAACTAAATAATTGCTAAAAGTAATTGCTCCTAAATTAAAGTTAGGAGCTATTTATAAAAATGACTCTACATGCGTGAACAGCCACCCTTTGAGGTGGATGATATTCTTCAAAATGAAATGGGACTACTATGGAATTACCGTCTTTCCAACAAAAAAAGAATCATGAAAATCGGTTCACAAATACCGGAGTTATCGCGTAACATACATACAAAAAAAGAAAAAAAAAAAGAACGTACAGTCGAATTGAGAACCTCCTCCTTTTTTGAAGTCGGTTAATAAAAATATAGGAATGTAAGCTAAAAAGCTAAAAAAAAATCGTTAGATCGTATGCCCTTGAATCACTTTTCGTAAAAATCGGATCGTATAGTGCATCCTTAGTAATGAGAATATTGCGAGGTAGGCATTGTGAAGAGTCGCCTTTTTTTCTTCTAAAAAAGATTTTTTACGTCGAAATTTGTAATAAATATGGAATTTCGTATTCGCCGTTTCTGCCGACGATTATGGCCCGAAATGGGATTAAACCGGCGCTTTGAGTTAAAACCGGTTAAACCCCAATCATCCATTGGGTTTTAACCCACTGTCCATTTCTTTAACACGTCAGTTATTAGACTGGTTTCAGAGTTTTCCCGATGGCAAACAACTATTAACTAGTAACAACTTTTGTAAGTTTCCTACAGGTGGCGCTGGCGGCATAAAAGCCATATGAAAGCCGTTTAAGCCCAATACAATTCTGCAACAAGCACATAGACTAATTCGCAACATCTGCTTAACACCTTCGATCAAATATTTTACTAAAATCTAAAAAGATCTATTATCAGAACGAATTATATTCAGACTTCAGAACTACTTAATAAATAAATATAAAACTGTAAATATGATGCTATATATATCATATTACATTAGTCATATGGTTTTTATGAACTGACTTTAAAAAAGGAGGAGGTTTTAAGTAGACAGTTTTTTATATATATGGTACGCGATAACTCAAAAATTTGTGAAACGATTTTGATGGTTCTTTTTTTGCTGGAAAGAGGGTATCTCAGTATTGGTCCCGTTAAAATTTGAAGAAAATATTCCACCTCTAAAGGGTGGCAAACTAGGGGGTGAAACCGGTTACGCGCACTGTCCGGTAACCGATTTCAATAAAACTTGGCAAATAGATGTAATTCCAAGAACTCTTGAGGTCGGTTTTTTTTTATAAAAAGGTATGTTTGTGTATTTCTATGTAACGTTTAAACTAATCGCACTACCCTGTTACATTCTTCCAAATTATTTTTCCTTTCCATTGCTTTTCCTTAAATAAGTTTCCCGTTTTGCAGTGGCACAAACAAAACCCCCAAAGTGTCAGAAAAAATTAAGTTACACGTGTCGACGCGAGGTCGCGAGGACGCGAGGTATTTGGGTTTGCTTTTGCATGGAATCGTGGATCTACCAATATATTTAATCGAAAACTGACTGTGTCTGTAGCTTAATTGGTAAGAGAGGTGACCCCGGTGCATTGAGTATTTATCCAGAACATCGACTAGGTATATAACCACAAATAGAGGCGAAATGTTATTTAATTTGTTTGAAAACTATTCTGCCATATCATTACTATGACTACTGCGCTCCGATTGGCTAGCCCGAGTTCGAAACAATTGATGGGTATCATCAAGGGGTGTCGTCAATTGTTTCACTTCAAATCGACCAGTTAACTTGAGCTTTGCTGTAATGGAAATTGCAGAATTACGTATTTAACATTTAATTACCGATAAAATTTGATTTCATATGTTTTGTAATTAGATGTTTTGCTGTTTTGCCCACACCACCGAATGGAACAGTACGCCACTGTTAGAGATATTTTCTGTATTACAATAAATACAGAATATTTTTGGAATATACGGAGACTTACACACAGGTATTGACTTACAATTATATGGACGTCGGGTCCGCGCTAAAAAGTGTCCGCACTTGTAAGGCGCTAAAATCGTATACAGAGCGCGACACGCCGCTTTAGTCTTCATTTGTTCTACGGACAGCGCGATACTGCGATGACATAACAATTTAAATTTCGAATAGGTTGACTTGGGACATTTTTTTCGTGGTTTTTGTATTAGACCCGTCGTCCATTTATTTGTAAGTCAATGCACACAGGTTAATTTTTGGCGCTGTCTATATTTCACTGCAAACGAGAGTTGATATTTATGAGTGATATATCACTGATGAGTTAGTTACCAGGAATGTATGGCCCTTATTTCGGCTCTATTTCTGGTTATATACTCAATGCCCCGGTGTGGCAATAGACGTTGGTTCGGGTCCTGTCAGATAGTAATTTTTCTGTGTATTGTTCAACCTTTGTATCAATAATAATACTAATGTTGCCTCACCAAGGACTTTTTATGTAATAACACCATAGCAATATCTATGAATAACACTGACTGACTTTTTTACGAATTAGTTGTGCGCCTGATGGTAAACTATACGCCTGTCCATAACAGTTGCAGTGCCACCAAGCAATGTTGACGGCAGAAATAGGTAAGGTGGCAGTACTTCCCTGAACGAACTTTTTCCTTCCATCCTGTTCACCGATGAGAAAATTTTCAACGTCGAAGAAACTTCTAACAAGATGTTCTAGGTATACAATATATAAGATCTAAGGGGACTGCTACTGCGTCCGTCACCCTGAGACATAAGTTGACAAGTCCCATGTGGCTGTAACTTCACCAGCAACCTTACCCTTCAAAACCGGAACACCGTAACGCTGACATTGCTGCTTGGCGGCAGAAATAGGGAAGGTGATACTTTCTTAGACGAACTCATTCACAAGGAGCTCTACTGCTACTTAAAGAACTATTTTATTGGAAATTTAAATAAGTACATCATGTCTATACATAGAAAACAACGCAAAATACCTTTGAAACATATGCCACACGTATACGCGTCCGAAAATTAATGAACGTCTTCAAAGGCCTTGTCGGCGAGAAAATTTTAAAAAAACTTTCAAGCAATCTATATTTTAGTTTTCATGAAAAATTACCAAGGCCTTTTTCGAGGTCATCCATTACTGTTTACGACATGAATAATTTTTCTAAACACACTACTGTAATAAAGTAATTGCTTATGTTATAAATAAATATTAGACAACAACTCATACGTTGCGCTGATCCCAAAGTAAGTAGCTAAAGCACTTGTGTTATGGAAATCGGAAACAACGACGGCACCACACACACCCAGACCTGAGACAATATAAAAAAGTTAGTTTCTACACTGTCCCGGCCGGGGATCGCATCCTGGACCTCAGAGAGTACGACACCATGAAAACCGAATTGCAAGCCACTCGATCATAGAGCTCATCAAAAATATTGTGTGGCTGATATATATAAATGACAATCTCACTCTGAAACAAACACAAGTTAACTCAAGATGTAGCAATTTCTCTTAGAATATATTTCATACCGACGACTTGCCTTTGCCCTTATATTAAATCATTCAAGAAAAATTAAAATGTAAAATAGCAGATTGGCAAAGCCCGTCCCGAATGTCCAAAAATTTTACAACTATGAATACTGCCTTAAATGTCAAATCCAAACGACTATCCATCGAGAATCGTGCAAAAACACAGACGTACTTACAATTTATTTATTTAAACTGGCAAAAAAAGTTGGCGCACCCCGCCTGACAAAACTTCTGATTGATATATGCTTTTTTATATATATTGATTGATATAAACTTCTGATATATAGGATTGATGATGTACCACCGGTGACCTTTCCATCCTGTAAGCCGGTGACGGCCATGTGAAAATGTTTGTCGCCAGACAACTAATTATGGTCATTTTGATCCCGGTCTGAACATGTTAAAAATAATAAAATCGTTGTTCAAATCAATCTGTGTATTCATTTTCAACGTTTTTTACACTTTAATTTGTATTTTTGTAGTACTATTACTAAGAATAATGAATTCAAAAATGTTCATTAAAAAATTATTTCAAAATATCGTGTAAACAGGAACGTAATTCATTATAATTGAATAGAAATATTGTATTGAAATATAGTAAATAATTAACAAAGAAGCTGATAGTTCATATATGATATTCCTCAAATCCCCACTAACGTAATATTTGCCAGGTAGTGGGGATTTGTGGAAAAAATCCCCACCATAATATTATTTTATATATTAGGTATATTACATTTGTAGATGACAGATTCGGAGTTTGCCGTAAACAATTGATTTTCAGCGCCAATGTCCAGTTAATATTACGACACATATTGAATTGTGTTTTTTTCTTAAAATTGAAAATGGACTTTTGAACTTAGTTTAAAATACAGAATTCTTCTTAAATGTGTACTCAAGCAATTTGTTTATCGTCGCTCTTGAAGGTGTAAGAAAAGTCAAATCGATTCTACTACATGGATACAAGGATATTCAAAATGTCTTGTAGGCTATTTGTCAATATAGAATGAAATATAGATTACAAAGAACATTTTTTTTAATTGCAAAATATTTTTATTTCAAAAATAACCAATAACTTTAGTAGAAGCACTGGAAGCATTATTTGAGAAAGTGACGTGAAGAATGATTAGATATTTTATTTTATAAATGAAAAAAAATTTAAATTATCGGAAAAACCACATATTCACAGTAGTCTTTTTTTTAGTTTAGTTTGACTTGTTGGTTTTGTTATTATTTACATTTTTAAATGTCGTATTTATTTCATATGTACTCTACTCGATTATTTTAACATAGTTATGTGATTTTTTTTAAGAAACAGTCTAGCTCTAAGTAAACTTGAAAATAGCCGTTTGTACACAAATGCCCACTGCGTAACAAGTACTACGTTCCAGTAGGAATTTGTGGAATAAAGTTAAAAAAAAATTCAGGATTAGTGGGGATTTGTGGAACTAACAGAAAAATCATCGACGACAGCGCGGCACCACAGTATGGGCGCGTGCTAGCAGAGGTAGTTAAATAGGAATATTTTATGGCAAAAATAGTTTACTTATATTCTGAATTAGAATTGAACACAGACGAAGTTATTGAACATAAGCTACTCTGAAATTTATGACATTTCGTCGGAAAAATGTATTATTATGTTAATTATATTATTATTAAGTTCTCTAGTTAATATGCCTTTATACGCAGGAATAACATATTTTTTAGAATATTTTTGCTAAGTAAAAAATGATAATTAAGTTTTATACAAATGTTAATTAAATTCAGTGAAAGTTTAGGTACCTATAAAATAATTGTCATATGTATATTTAAAATAAATCAAGTACTTAATAACAAAAATATATGTTTTTTTAATATTATTTTTTTTATATCTTGCTCCTAGTCGCCTTCTACGACACGTAATAAATAAATAAATCGTCTAGCCATAATTGTAACTTTTCCATTAAAAAAAACTCACCTCGAAAGTTTGCTTATCATTTTTTCGATTTCCATGGGATCCTCTCTTAGAGGATGGAAAAAAAAGTAGTATACGGATCCTTCCGTTAGATTCTGACTTCCTAGTGACAGTGGGACTGTTACGGACTCCTTTTTACATTTTATTTTCTTTTCTGGTTATCATGGTAACGATGATTTATTGATAACACGTATTAAGAAAAGTCGACTTTTATGGGATCCCCTCATAAGGTTCTGACTTGGGACTACCACGAAAGTGCATCCTTTCAAACAAAAAAGAATTTTCAAAATGGAACCACAATTGACGAAGACATCTAAAAACATGCATACAACCGTACATATAACCTCCTCTTTTTTTGAAGTCGGTTAAAAATGGCGCGATAACAGATCCAGACAAAAAGAATGTAACAAAACCATTGACTTACAATTATATGGACGTCGGGTCCGCGCTAAAAAGTTAAGTTTTTGTATTAGACCCGTCGTCCATTTATTTGTAAGTCAATGAACAAAACAAATTATTTTAGAGCTGAGATCTACCGGTATAGCACAGTATTGCAGTTAATGATGTTAAATATTTACTTACATATCGCTGATTTTTTCTATTTGCTTTTTATTACGCCACTAAACTAGGAAAGCCATCGAATCTAAAACGATTATCGCACACATGTACTCGTAAACACAGCGTATCATTTAGTCACGTTGAATTTGGAATAATTTTTATTTAACAGAAATAAAGCTATTTTTTGGCATGTAATCCCTTTCTCAACGCTTCGGATCCGTTACAGCTTCCTTGATCACGGAAGTCAGATTCGAAAAAAATTGTTTCATTTCCTTTATATTAATAATCGCGAAAACCTAAGAACTCGTTATTTTTTTATCACGTAAGCATGCGATGAATTCGGAACGAGAACAATTTATAGTCACACGTGTAACAAAAAGTTTTCGTGTTGTTTTTGTACTTGAAAATATACACGCCATTAATCATTTTTAAAAAGACATTTCAAAAATTTGATTACCTTTTCGGTAAGCTAATATTAATATTTTTTTAATTAATAATTTTGGCTTGGATACAAGTCCTTGTTTCTGTAAACATGGCCGCCACAAAGAGGATAGGCAATTTGAGGCAGCGTGCTTGGATCGACTCGGGGTTCCTTAAAACGGGCCGATACGGGTATTTTAGTTCGAGATTCGTATAATTTCGCGTTTTAATCTTCGATTAAGGCACAATAGCTCTATCATATTCCACTTTAAACTAGATTTCACAAAATAATTGAAAGTCAAAATAAAAACGACACTTTTCCCTCCAAAAGGCCCAGAGCGAATCCTAATTTATTAATGGCGCCAGCTTCGTTTAGAAAGTTGCAACTATTTTTCAAATCAACATTTCTTCACCACTGAAGCCGAGGCAGTATGGTAGATGACCCTAGCCTGTCTTTGTCAGATAAAAATATTAAAATAAGAAGAAAATAAATATTAATTCCGAATTTCCGAATTCTGATTTCAAAACGCTTGCTTCTATACATCCATTATTGAGAATTATCCCCGAAAGTAGAAAGAAAGATTATTGCTAAATAAAAGTAATTACAGAGATGTTCGCATGCCGCACCATTCGATGTTAGAAACGGTAACCTTCTAGGTTTAGATTTAAGTTCAGAAAATAACTGGCAGCTACATAAATACAACGCTACAGATTCTACATCAAAACTTTCGCATATTTCATGGGTTAGTAATTCGGTAACCGCCAACATTTTCACGATATTATCTACAAGAATTTAAAAATAAAATTTTATTTTGGTCAAGGCCGTTATGCTTCAATATTTTATAAACAATTACCGAAATGACGGGCAATATGGGCTACTTTTTTAAAGATAAAATTGGAATAACTTTATTCGACTATTTCTCGCTAATAATTAAATAATAAAAATTATGTGAAACTTATCACTAAACAATAGAAAGTGCAAGTGACAATAACAAAATAAGCTTTGTTTTACTCATACGCACAAGCGTTCGTAAACTATTTCAGAGATTATTATACGGAAAAAGTTCAAAAAATGTGCATGAAATATGAAAAAATTAATATACTACCTCTAACACCATGTTATATAACTAGCACTAGGTTACCACTGCACTGGAAGATCACTGGTTCGCTACGTACAGAGCTGGAGAGAGGGGTTTGGTGGGGCGCAGTGGCCAAGGGACTCCTTGGAGCTCCTGTGCGAGCACGATGATCAGCCATAAGTACCTGGAGTAGATCGAGGAGCTGGACCGGATGGGGCCGGCGGCATCACCCTTGCAACAGTTGCTGCCCATTGCGGGAGCACATTTCGTTTCGCTTTGAGTACGCGATGGCTGACCGCGGACTGCGCCAACACAGAGTATTTTTGTAGGCGCGACGCGAGCGCCGTTGTGTTTACGACTCGGACGCCATGTTTTTCACAATCTGTGCCAGTTTATAGACTTCACTAAGCCTCTTCGGAAAAAGGCAAGAGATGATTTCCCGTCGCCGTTTATTATTTTCGTGAAATTAGCTACAATAAAGTATATGTATACTTGTATTTATTCAGTATCATTCGATATTGAAAATACCTAAACGTGATTATCTTTTCAAATATCTGTCTTCCGAGGCTGTTCCTGCCGTGTACTCGACGCAAAATTGATGATTTGACGAGTGATGATGTTAGCATACCGTGAGTTGTAGCACGTAATAAATATACCCACCAAAAGATTTCTAGATCCTAGGTAACGATTGAATTAATGGACTTTTAAACTTTTCAAGTCAATCGGAAAATATTAAAAAAAATTTCACGTCGTAAAATAAATATTGTCCACATTCGCCATAAGTGTTACATGCTTTTGTAGGAAAAATATTTTAATAAACTATAAAAATGGCAATTAAAACCTTAAATTTTTTATACCTATTATGGATATTCGATAGATAAGTGTAAAATAAGTCCGAAACTTAAGGTAGTTAGGTAAATACTGTGACATCCAGGGAGCTCTACATAGGGGTTGTAAGCTACTTTAGTAACGTGAACGCTAGAACGCGACGCCCGCCTCACAAGCCCACCTCTCCTGAAACAGAACCTCTACGTTAACTTTCAGTCATAATCTTGCAAGAGAGTTCTTCATGAAAACAACAGATGGCGTTATGTCATGTTATCGTCAAGGGCCATCGTCACATATTGATACAGTCTATAGATGTCAGATGGCGCCACAAGTTTCAACAGTCAAGCATTCCTCCTGATCTCATATTTATTTTTGGTAAGTAAAAAGTAAACTTGGCTGACATCATTCAAAATTAGCTAATTTAAATTATGAACGTAAAAGTGGGAAACTGCTAATTATGAATTCGTTTGATGAAAAACATTATAACAGCACAACAGATTTCTAAATCGAAACATTTGCATGTTCGAAGTTTGACAAACGAACGCTAAACTTAAATTTGGAATAAATTGGATTACCGCAATCTATGAGCGTGATTTAAAGTGGCCAACTTTGTTGTAGCTCTAGAAGAATTATGATTTTAAAATTAATTTTGTGGTTAACTGATCTAAAAAAATTATGATACAGGTTACGAAAGGGAATGTAAGAATTTCCAGAGATTCCATGGATTATTCGTGACTATTTTAAACACATTTAGTCGAGTTCAAAGTTTCGGAATCTTTCGGCGTGAAAAGTTATTCACGGCTTCTAAATTTGACAGGTGTTAACTTAAATTGTAATAGCCACTTGAATCGTCAAAGTACATTGTATAAATAGTATTTAGAAAATTGTGGAAATGAAACTATTTTTCGGGCCTAAATCGCGTGTATTTGTTTTTTTTTAAACTAACGTTTCGGGCCTTTTACAGGTAACATTGTCATGGCTGACTAAGACGGTAAAGTCTTGAATCAGTTTTTTTACGGTACCTAACGACAAGCCTGTCCCTAACAATTGTAGTGCCGCTCCGGGCCATAGCCACTGCGCCCGTCACTCTGATACATATGTTGAAAGTTCCATGAGCTTAATTTTACCAGCACCCTTAACCTTCAAAAACGAAACGCAGTAATGGTCTCATTACTTGGCGGCAAAAATAGGTAACGTAGCCATAGGTACTTTCCCTGGACGAACTCTTTCACAAGGGGTTCTACTGCTGTGATGTGTGATATTAAAGCAAACCACCCTTTTCTGTATTATACTTACAAAAGTTACTAAACTTTTGTTATACCAAAGTATAGGTTTTTTAAGTTTTTCGAAATAATTATTCAACTTTGTATTACTTTTACTTCTGTACAAATGCATTCGATTATATTCTAAAAATAATTTCTCATCAAAAACCTAGTAATTACCTTCCAATAAATATCACAAATTGTTTATTATTATACGTCCTCGTCATTTCCCTTATTACTTAATATTGTTGAACGTACAACTTTAGAACAGAAAACCAAAAAGGTATCTTTTATACTTCCGCGACGATTTCCTTTCGAGTATAAGGTGAAGTAACAAATGGCATTTTAGGTCATGGCCCTCAGAACTGGTTCAACGCACTTTAATAAGAAGAAAACTGCACAAAGTTTGCATTTGGTGGACTATGTTAGCTATAGTTCCGAAGGGAATTCGTTGACTACAGTAAGATCTTTTTACTGCAAAAGATTGAGAGGTCCACGAACCTTACAGTGATTAGAACATAATTATAGGTGCCTACACACGATAAGTTCGTATATACGAGAATTACGTCAATGGTGGCCATGTACCTACTACGAAACGCGCATCGAGCGTTTAGAAATTAAATCGCGCCTGCCCACCGGAGACTTGGCCCAGATATGCCGCATTTTTGGTAACACAAGCCGCATTGTCGGAAATCGCATTTCGAACATTTTTCTATGAGTTCACATCCCAAATTACTATTACATTACAGTACAACAGGCGCAGTGTCGTGTGTCTTCGGCCGACTTCCTGGTCTGTATTTATACATCGACACGTAAAAACAAACAACGCTTCCCGGCGCGACGACGACGCTCGCTGCTGCGTCGCTGCTCATCCACCAACACTGCACCTTATCGCGCACAAATTAAAATCCATTATCCCTCGACTCGACCAATCACTAAATAGTTTTTGATTTTATTGTAGTGCTGTAATACCGTTAATTACCGCACAATGTGGCAGATATTTTACCTAGTTTTCCGATGTGGAGTCGACGTGTTTTGGCTTGGACATGACGCGTGCGTGTTTATGACGCGAAGAAAAGCGTAAAAACGGTCTGGAAATAGCACGTACCATGCGTATGTGAAGGGCGGCGTGCCGGAGGGCTTGGGCAGCACGAGGGCGGCGGCGCTGCCGGGTGCCGCTCGCACTGTCTGCAGGCCGAGCTCCGGGAACGCGGGGGGCTCCATAGGGCTCCAGTCGGGTCCTCTCGGGCCGCGCGCGGCTCGCCGTGTGCGCGCTCCCGGTCCTGCGCGCCGTCTTTCTATAAATAATACGGAAAAATGTAGTGCGAGTGTATACGGATGCTGCGAATATTTTGCACGCCCCACACCCGCTGGAGCTCAACAGCTGATCGCTTTTTTCGCGATTATAATAATTTCCTACCGCTACTCGCTTGTCAAAGTTCTGGTGTGAATTATGCCAGAGTCCACACAAACAAGAACGCGGTTACTAGTGGACACTGCCGGAGAAATTGCTTCTATTCAAATCACTTCCTTTGAGATACCTACCTACTGATAGCTACTTTATGTACGCTAGTAAGCAGTACTTATGTATTGTTCGAATATTTCCATTTCTCACAGTGAAAGGTGGACAGTCCATTTGTCTATAATATTAAAAGATATCTACCTACTTAAACTTTAATGAAGCAGGTAATACATATGCATACTGTATGTACTACCTATTCCCTCTGAAATCTTGAAATTGTTAGCATTTTGTTTTATATATTTGTGAAGCTATTTATTACCTATGTCGCTACGGTAGTGTATATAGAAGGAAAGTTTTTTAATTGTATGTAAAAATGTAACCTTGTGTTTTGATTTTATCCCTTGTACTTTCGATCATTCCAAGGTTTCGGAGTGAGACATTACCACAAATATGCTCTGCTTAATTCCAATGCCTGATAATATGCAAACCATTTTGTCATTGGCAAAACAAAACCGCTAATTATGCGAAATGCGCACAAAAATAGAGGTAAGTGAGATATTTATGAGCATCAGACGATAGACATCCCGCTTGGTGCAAGATGATAAACTGAGAGCAAAATATTATTGTTATTAATTTCATTTAAACTTATTTGTTATTCGGCTCTCCTATGTTTGACCCTATACGCATTCAAAAGCAAAAATGAAGACGCACCTTTCATACAGCTCACATTCACACACTACATGTTCGAATCAGTACAATTCACAACACATTTAACACACACTCTCCACTTTTACATACACACCGCCAACTACACAGCATAGATTAATCTAAAAACTTAATTAACCGCACTCTTTAAATGTTGTTTCCTTGTTAAATTTCATTTTATTTTCTTCTTAGTCCCAAAAGAACAGTCTTATTGTACTAGTTTTGGGACTACAGAGTTTTATTTAGTTTACTTATAAGCCATTTGTTTGTTACAACTTAGATTGATGCTTTCCCGCCGTGGTGGCAGCATTACTATCCGCTAACACAGGTTGAATCCTTTTGTGGGGTCTGGATGTTGCCTGCCTGGTTAGCAACCAATCAATTACTTAAAACATATTACTGTAATTATTTTTATAGTATTTGTAATGGCTATAAATAAAGTTATTATTATTATTATTATTATTATTATTATTATTATTATTATTATT
>NW_020656001.1:1502191-1518860 GCF_003589595.1 Hyposmocoma kahamanoa
ATTATTATTATTATTATTATTATTATTATTATTATTATTATTATTATCGTATTTATTTTAAACTCTCGCCTCTCCCAAGGCCTAAAAAATTAATTTTGAATTTTGAAATGGGAGAGGCGGTACGAGTATTTCCCGGCAATGGCACAGTCGGCCGGGGTCAGGGACTCAGGTCCAAGAATCGGCGAACAATACGTGCCGTATCGAGCAGGACCGCCTTCTGCATTTGTGCTGGAAGCGACACGCCACAGAAATCCAACCGCCTCAAGCTGTTAGAAAGGCTGACTGGAATTAACCCATTTGCGGACAAAACAATTGGGATTATTTCAGTGGAGGCCACATCCCACATGTCGGTGATCTCGTGCGCCAGGTCGAGATACTTCCGGCGTTTCTCGGTTTCAGCTTTCACGAGACCCTCGTCATGCGGTATGGTGACGTCCACAAGAAATACCCTCGACTGCGATCGATCCAATATCACAATATCAGGCTTATTCGCAAGAATAGTCCTGTCCGTGATAATTGATCGATCCCAATAGATTTTGGTGCGGTCATCATTATTATTATTATTATTGTTACTATGTTAAATAGATTTACTGAAGATACGAATTTTTGTACGCAGAATATACTTTATGCCAATTGTGTAACGTGCAAACTAGATACAATATAGCGGGAATTCCCAAGACTGCGCGAGAATAATCTGGAAGACACGCGATCTGTTTTTCGCACACCAGGTACGTAAAGATTTTTTAATTTTTTTTTATACGAAATGACGGGACGAACACGTCGTGCGCCTGGTGATACGTGACACGCCTGTCCATATCAGTTGCAGTGAGTAGCAAAGATTTGAGGGGCAATGCCACTGCGCCCACGTCACCTTGTCACCGTGTCACCTCGTTACGTCACCTTGAGACATACGTTGAAAGGTCCCAAGTGCCTATTACTTCAACAGCACCCTTATTCAAATTCAAAATAATCTTTATTTCATAGATAAGCATTATTACACTTGAAATCATCACAATGGTTAAACTCTACCGCTCATTCGTAAGGCAGATTCCCCTGAGAAGAATGAGCAAGAAACTCTAGGGGTTGCTCTTTGTAAATAACATTTACAATATTTTTTTTATATTTGAAACATCAGAGATCGAGACTACCTCCATGAACTAAAGGGGTACTACCACGGATTTTTGTCATCCAAGTCCGCAGAAGTTGTATAATAACCTTTAGTATAAAGTTTTTGTTTCACTATAGTTTTAAACCCCGTGAAAGGCAAATTTTGTATATCAGCCGGAATCTTGTTATAGAAGCGTATACATTGCCCCTGAAATGATTTTTTGACTTTGTGAAGACGACTATCAAAAAAAGCTAGTTTATTTTTATTCCTCGTATTAATGTTATGTCTGCACTATTTTTCATACAGAAATTACTATTCCTATTAACATAAATTACATTTTCATAAATGTACTGTGAAGCTAGTGTAAGAATGTTAATTTCCTTAAACTTATCTCTCAAAGATACATTGGGGCCCAGATTGTAAACTGCACGTTTCTGCAGGACAAAGATTCTATTGATATCGGCGGCATTACCCCAAAGCAAAATGCCATATGTCATTAGACTGTGAAAATAGCTGAAGTAAACTAATCTAGCGGTTTCGACGTCTCAAAGTTTCCTAATTTTTTAAATCGCGTACACTGCAGAGCCGAGCCGTTTTGATAACTTAGTTATATGGGGACCCCATTGCAATTTAGCATCTAACGTTATATTAACTATTTTTAGATGCTAGACCTAAAGTAAGGTGTGTCATCGCCACCATTAGTGTCCCATCGCTGAGCAGTTGCTGTTTGGTATGGAGTATTGGACCTTGAGATGTGGCTGTACTGTCGAATGCTTGGCATATCGTGTGTACAAAAGGCCACCAAAGTTGAGGTTCGTCGTCGAATGGGAAAACAATTGGAAATACTCAGAACTAATAATAATAAAAACACACACTCATAGCACTAGGGAAACCCTGTATCGCAGGTGCCATGGACACACACACACATAGACAACCACAAAATTACACACAAACTCACGAGAGAAATAAATGTAGGCCATACACATATTTCACCCGGCCTGGGAATCGAACCCAGGACCTCTGCATGGCAGTTCGGCATGGTAACCGTTCAGCCACGGAGGCAGTTAATCAATCACTTTGAAAAAAATATATAGCAAAATTGAACATATACACTGATTACTATACGTTGTGAAAACCATGTGAAAACACGATTCCTTAAAATTTTCACGACAGAAAAAAAACACAACCGTATCTCGAAATTTTACAAGAAACCCGCTGTATTCAATAGGTACCTACTACACCCCGAATGAGCCCTATAGTAGGTCGCTGCAGAGACAAGATGTGTAAACAGAGGTTCAAGGATGCTAGTCTAACCTAATGTGACTCCGGCGCCCCAACACAGTCCATACAGCAGCATTTTTTTCGAATTCCGGATTTCCGGACGAAAGAAATTCCTCTCTTTATTTTATTTATGAAGATAAATAGGTAAGGCCGTCAAAAATGGTACTTTTGTTTGGTTAGTGTTCAGTTTTTTTAAAATAAAAAGTATTAAAATAATTTACTATGAACATTTCCCTTTTAAATTACGACATTTCAGCTAGTAGTTTGAATTTATGAACATCTGTTATATACTGTGTGTTTGAATTTAAATAAAATATTTTTAGATCACAACAATTCTCATGTAAACTAAGGGTCGTAGTCCAGAACTCTACTCAATGCTCCAGTCAGGACTTGAGTATGATTTAAAGCATCAGAAACATACTCAAATCCTTGCCATTAGGGTCGTAATTCCAGTGCTTGAAATCAAACTCAAGTTCCGACTTTAGCATTGTGTAGAGTTCTAGAATACGACCCTAAAACATCCTAAAATTCCCCTCGTTTTTTTTCTGAAGTTCTACTATCAAATGTCGCCGTTCCGTCAATGTGACTGTCAATATGGGTGTCAAAATCTAGGGAGGGGCGGAAAGTGCCCATTCTCGTTACTTTTTATTCTTTGTTTTGGTAAAAGGTCAGTTATCTACTGCATTTTTACATGGCTCTATTAGAATACTTTAAAATCCAACTTTGACAGGAAATAGCACCGGACAGTGTGGTGTGGGATTCTAAGGGTCATATTCTAGAACTCTATTCAATGCTCAAGTCAGGACTTGAGTATGATTCAAAGCACTAGAGATCATACTCAAGTCCTTGCCATTAGGGTCGTATTTCAGAAATGAACTACGACACTACTCAAAGTATATCGAAAACGCCTTGAATTGGAGAAATAGCAAAATCAACCATTAAAATAATTGCTCCTACATTAAAGTTAGGCGCTATTTATAAAAATGAATCTTCATGCGTGAGCAGCCATCCTTCGAGGTGGATGATTTTCTTCAATGATGATTGATCTTCAACTTCACTATGGAAGTACCCCCTTTCCAACAAAAATAGAATCATGAAAATCGGTTCACAAATACCGGAATTACCGCGTAACATACATACAAAAAAAAGAACATAGTCGAATTGAGAACCTCCTCCTTTTTTGAAGTCGGTTAAGAAGCATCCAGATAGATATTAGGAATCATAACGTCACCTCTGTTCAAATTGCACTACAAACCGATCGTAACTTAAAGTCTGCAATTAGAGGCACAGAAATAAGTAATTTACAAGACAGTAATGTAAAGCAAACTGATAGGTCGAGGATACTTAGCATTTGCACCGAATTTTATAAAAATCTTTATTCTGACCCCGCCAACCCAGACCAGCAACAAGCCCCAACAGCGTACATATGTTCCGAAAACACAGAACCGATAACGAAGTTCGAAGTGCACCGAGATCTACTCAGCATGAAGTACAGCAGAAGTCCAGGCCATGATAATATCACCACAGTAGCACTCAAAATTGGTGAACCAGCTCTTTTTCCTTACATCACACAACTTTTCAATTCTATTTTAAATACAGGCATTTTTCCAAGGGACTTTTGTCATTCGAACATAGTTTTACTTCATAAAAAAGCTGACAAATCAGATATAGGCAATTACCGACCTATCAGTCTTGTTTCTCATCTCTGCAAAACTTTTATTAAAATAATAGAAAATAGAATATCTGGCACTCTAGACCTATACCAACCTGCAGAACAGGCTGGATTTCGTCGTGGGCTCTCCAACACAGACCACCTACATGCGATAAACCAGGTCTTAGACAAGCATTTAGAATACCAACTACCTTTGTACCTTGCAATCATCGACTATTCTAAGGCGTTTGATAGTCTTATTCCCAATTCCACCTTTCAATCGCTGCATAACCAACAAATAGAACCCACCTATATACTCCTTCTTCAAACATCTATCGCAAAAGCACCACTGCAGTCAAATTGCAAATCTCCGGACCATCTTTTCCAAAACAGAAAGGAGTAAAGCAGGGCGATCCACTGTCTCCTAAACTCTTCACCGCCACCTTAAAAGAGGTCTTCAAGCAATTAGCAGAAAGCTGGATGGCGAAGGGAATTGTGATCGGAGATAAAAGACTGGTTAGTCTTTTATCTCCGTTTAATCTCCGTTTCGCCGACGACATCGTGTTATTCTACTCTTCTGCAGCAGAGCTTGGTGAAATGGTCAACCAACTTAACAACGCAAGCCTCGGGATTGGTCTGAGGATGAATATGTCAAAGACCAAGGTTATGACTAACAGTACGCAACAGTGTGAGCGTGGGAGGTTCGGGTATTGAGTACGTCCAGGAGTATATTTACCTTGGCCAAATAGTCTCTCTCGGACAGGCAAGACAAGTAAAAGAAGTTGCAAAACGCACGGAAAATGCCTGGAGAAGTTTCTGCTCAATGAAAGACCTGTTGAAGGGAAAATTACCACTATCCCTCAAAAGAAAGCTCATGGACGTGCGCATTCTCCCCTTCCCTACTTACGGTGCTCAAACTTGGTCTTTGACGAATCGTCAGAAGTTCGCATTAGGGGTGTGTCAGCGAGTAAAATATTATACAGGGTTATTTTAGAAACAGTAACAATCTCGCAGGTCCATGTTACTGGCATCATAAACAACAACTTTTGTTCCATGACATTCCCATCCCCGCCCCGTCCTGCACAGAGTTATTAACGTTTAGATCGATCTATTTAAATCTGTTTATTTTTGTATGAAAGTAAAATTTGAAGAGTTATAGTTATGGAACAAAAGTTATTGTTTCATAAAAATAATGTTAGTAATAATTAGGTTGTTAGTATTTTAAAAATAACCCTGTATACAGAAATAGAAACAACCTGAACGTATGAATTTCCGTCACACAGAAGCTGTATGAATCTATAGTATCTATAACATTTTTAATTTTTATTTCTCGTGGTAATGTTGTCTTTTACTATTTTAAATCAAAGAATTATTTATTATTCACATATTCATTCATGGATGTAGTTACTGAGTTGTCAGTGAAAGAAACTTATCTTCCAGAGAAATCCTACCTTGAGATAGCCCGCTTTTTAGACCTTGTTCAGTCAAGAGCATGCCAAGCTTGACAAGCTTTGAACTTGAAACCGTAAAAATTTAAGCGTCAAGCTTGAAGACGCAAGGTATAATAGGCCCTTGTATAATAGGCAGCGGAAAGATTGATAAGTTGCCAGACTTGTGCGTCCTGGTTTTGATTGAAATCGGAATGGATCCAATCGGGTAGTCTCAAAATAAGAGGGGTTTCCGAGCGAAAATATGAACCTGATTCCTACTATATCTTTCTAATTTGTGAATTAAATCAACTATTGTTCCAATTTGAAATGTCAAAAGTTTCCGATCGGCCAGTTGTGAATCGCAATTATGCGCCTCGACTCGGAATAGACGCAGTTTCCGATCGGAAAAGACGCAGTTTCAAAATCAAAAGCTAAAAAGTAGACAATTTTATTGTTTTTGCTTTTCTTATGGCGGTGCGTTCCCATTGCAAGGATCGTGATGTCAAACGCGCCGATTTGCCGATACGGACGATCTCGAGAAATGGACGAGTGGACTCGGGCCGACGCGGGTGGACGCGTATTCGGGTATGTATAGGGAGCTAGGCTGCTTTTGAAGTTTTCGACCACCGGCGGATCCGAACGGGCAGCCCTCTGAACCACGGAGCGTTTGTGGCCATTACTGCGTTTCGTTTATGAAGGTTAAAGGTGATGATAAAATTACAAGGAGTTTTCAACTTATGTCTCAGAGTGACGTGCGCAGTGGCTGTGCCCCTCAAATCGTTGAAATTGAAAGCTGCTGCAATTGTTGTAGACAGGCGTGTCGCTTACCACCAGGTTCACGCCTTGTTCGTCAACTACTAGAAAAAACTAGTTGAAAACTTAACCATCTCAGTCAGCCATGAACGCGAGACCTGTAAAAGGCCTGAAACGTAGGTTTGTTTGAAAAACAAATATACGCGATTAACGTCCTAAAAAATAGTTTTCCACAATTCAATTTAGTGGGTATAAAATTTGAATTATTGTCTGACCAGAAGCCATTAAAAACACTATTTAGGGAACATGAAAGTATATCACAAATGGCAGCTCGGAACTGTTGCACATTTAAACATATTAAAGGATTAAATAATACAACTCGTTGGCGATAGCGCCGATCCGCATACACAGCAGAAGTTGGTCAAATTTAATGAAAAGTTTTTTCATACAAAATTAATAACATTTTACTAAATTTGACTAACTTCTGCTGTCCCGATTCTTTCTTCCAATATAATAAAATCATTCTTATAAAAAACAGAGTATTAAAAAAATTTACAATTTTTCATTTGATTAAAATGTTAAATGTAACATTTGATTTCACCAACTTGTGTTGTTCCAAGTTTTTCATCCCATACATTGACTTACAATTATATGGACGTCGGGTCGGCGCTAAAAAGTGTCCGAACTTATAGGGCGTTAAAATCGTATACAGAGCGTCATTCACGCTTTAGTCTTTGTTTGTTCGACTGACAGCGAAGCAAGCAAAATTAGACAGTACTGCGATGACATTACAATTTAAATTCAACGTTTTAGCTTTTTCATATTCCTTTACATATCACTACGTTTAAATAGGTTGACTTGGGACATGTATGGTTTTTGTATTAGACCCGTCGTCCATTTATTTGTAAGTCAATGATCCCATACAATGAAATGAACACATTGTATTTAAAACTCAATTAAAAGATAGTTTTATTACTTTATATAAAGCAGTCTCTCTACCTCTTAAAGTAAGCCAACTAGCCCTACGAATGTCATATTCAACATATGGGAGCGTTTAACGTTAAATAGATATAATAGATATATTCAGGCGTTACTTTGCGGAAGTCCATGTTAATAAAAATGGAAGTAAATTAATTTCCTACTCCGCGAACCCAGTGAAGGTTGAATCAGGCAAAATAGCTGTGCTTGTGTTGAATATTTTTTCAAGCAGTTAATTATATATAAAGTTATAAAAATCAATAACACAAGCGCAACTACAGTCACTAACCACCACCAAAAATATACCCGACACGTGTTTCGCATCTCCACGAGGCATCCTCAGAGGCTGTTGACTGCTCGACTCTCAGCCGAAGAATGAGGTCTCTCAAATATAGTGTACGATCTATGGTGAGCCCGTTCAGAACGGTTGGTGTATACCCCGCTGCCCCTAGCAACACTGGGAGTAGCGGGGCACTTAATTTACTTCCATTTTTATTGAATAGATGTCTAATTTTATTTAAAAAAACTTATTGATGTCAATTTAGTCATTACGTACTTTTGATCAGCTTAGAGATTTTTGATATCTGTTATTTTTACCCTGTTTTCGTTAAAGCTTCAAACATAGAGCAGGACAATATTGTAACCGAAAATGTCACCATCATCATCAACCCATTTATACGTCTCACCGCTGGGTACGGGTCTCCTGTCAGACGAGGGTGTTAGTCTAAATGCTGGTTGGGGACTTAATATGTTTTCCGAGGGGTTGTGAACCTTCGACGTGCAAGTTTCATTGGGACGTTTGCTTCACCGAAAAACTCTTGGTAAGTTTCAAATTAAATTTTAAACGAAACTCAAGAGGTGCGAAACTGGATTCGAACCCACGGCGCCGCTGCTTGACAGGTAACCTAAGTTGCTAACCTTAAAAACGTGACCACCACGTTTTTTACCGTGATACAAACTTTTAACCGAAAATGTAAGCCTTTATTAGTAAGGTGGTGGTTTCCACACTTGTCCGGTTCAAGAAGAGTGAGGAAGGCGTTTAATATGTGAGGGAGTATTGTGATATATCCGGATATGAATATGTCAACAAAACAATCACTTTTAGAAAATGACGCCTCTAACTTGTGAGAGAAATAAAAAGGTAATTAGAAATCGTTTTATTTTAAGTGTTATATACACCATACAGGTTAAACGGTACAAAGCGACATAAGCATAGGTACACGTTTTAGGCCCATTTAGATGGAGAGAGTTTATCGCACGCTTTGTGACGAAAAATCGTACGCGAAAATCGTAAGCAATAATCGCCATAAGATTATCGTATGTATCATAATGTTTACATTCAGGCAAGAACTAAAATCTCGCCTACGATTATGTCATTCGAGATTCGCAAGCATCTTAATCGCCTCCTCGACTGTTTACAGAGAAATATGTAAGTAGTAAGGAGATTCTTGCTTACCAGTTTTCGACTTGTCTTGTTCGAACCATCGATTACTGCGGTACTGATTATGGATATGTCAAAATGACGCAAAAATCATTCAAATTTGGAACTGCTGATATTATTAAGTTCGTTGCACTGTATAGAATTTTTTTTTTATATTTTTTTTTTATAACATATCTTAACCCAAAATTTTATTTAGCTCTCGGTTCATTAATTCTTGTCTTAGAAAAGCAGTAATAATCAAAACAACCTCGCGCACTGCGCTCATAGTGGAAACTGCTGGCACAAAAACTCGAAATACGATTTTTAGTTTCAAATTCTGTTTACACGGAGACGTTCTATATTCAAAGGCGAGGCGATTATCACTCACGTGGAAGGGCGATAATCGCGAATGTTTAGACGAGGAAAGTTTTCCATATTTTTTCGATAATCGTATCTTCGAGACGAGAAACTCTCACCATCTAAATGTGCCTTTAAAGTAAACAAAAAATATGTCTTCACAGAGTTATAAATAACCAATACATAGGAATAGGATTCTTACTTACTAGCGTTTTAATTTATATATAATATTTGTCATAAAATTCCCAGTACCATACCAATACAGTGCAACACTTTCATGTTATTATCAACGACCAAAACCCCGAACCCTGAATGGCATGTCAAACTTGGGTTTGTTATATCGTCGGGGATAATGTAAATCCGTGTATGTAATATTGGTAAAAGCGCGTATCTGTACTAAACCAAATTTTCCAGGAGAAATATTTAAAGTTATTCCTTTGTTATTTCAATGGCCACGATTTTCATTTTTGCATAGAAAGCATTAATTTATGATGTCTACGGACTCATAAGAGCAGGTTCCCGTAAATCAGGCTAATTTGGTTGTCACGACATTTATGCGGATTTTGGTTTGTCCCCGATGATATTACTGTTTGTTCATTTATAAGTATAAGCAACCAATTAAACGAGTGATGGTTGAGAAAGTCAGCAATGTAACATACCAATACTTCCTTATTTAATCTTTACCATAAGTAACTTAAGCGTGAAACATACAGAGAGCGGGTGCGGGTCGGTTACGGGTCGGGTGTGGGTCGGGTGAGGGTCGGGTGCGTGTCGTGTCAGAAGCCGGGCTGGTCTAATCCCGTGTATTTATATGGACGATAACACACCGAGAGCGGGCGAGAGACGGGCGCACATCAGGGATGTGCTGTGCCGCCAGAGCCATGGCCCCCTCTGCACCCCCACGCTACGCCACTGATTCAGACTAGTAAGTCCTTTGTTGTACTCACGCCCATAGAAATTGTGAAAAGCAGGGCTTTGGCCATACTACAAATTGAAAAACACTGGCTCGACCACGTTACTTTCAACTCACTGTAGCACACGAATATTTACTTCTACTTACATAAACTACATACTAAACGTATAAAAGCCGTTTTTTTTATAAGACAATAATTAATTATAGTCGTCACCAAATACGAGGTCAAATTTGACAGCTAAAAAAGGGGATAGTACGTAATTTTGAATGCGATCAACGAAATAATAAACAAACAATTATTAGCATAATTGAGTTTTGAAAAAATACACAAATTTTATTGAAATACACATTATATAATGTGACAAAACATATTTGAA
Source organism: Hyposmocoma kahamanoa (assembly GCF_003589595.1). NCBI lineage: Eukaryota > Metazoa > Arthropoda > Insecta > Lepidoptera > Cosmopterigidae > Hyposmocoma > Hyposmocoma kahamanoa. The sequence continues at coordinate 1,512,460 of NW_020656001.1, forward strand.
GTACTGTTTTCGCACGAATTCCAAAGTAAAATGCAATTTTGAGTTACCCCGAAACGCCCTGAAAACAGTTACGTTCTCAAACTTTTTTTTTAAATAATAGTGTTGTAAGCAATTAATCGCCAGATTTCACTTCGATTTCTCGGAAAAGCTGTTTTATCTGATCGTTTGTTGTTGACATTGACAACTTCTAGCTTATTGCCAGCCGAATAATTGAAAATGTATGAAATCCTTGGTTTCTTGGTAATTTAATCTTTTCATGTAGTAGTTTTATCGATGAACATACTTACACTAAATTATCTTAATAAACCATTTATGAATAATCAAAATTAAAAGAATTGGATACAGTTCATCGGAATGTGGGAGGATAAAAGTAATTGCTACAGAATTGCAAGGAATTCTGTAAATGAATTGCTTTTAACGGAATTGCACCATTTTGGCCTTTTAGGCCCCCTGAATAACAATGAACCGAAAAATAATATAAACAATCACAAACTCTTAAAATGTTGTATCGATTTCTCGTGAAAATCGTATAATGTGATTACCGAAATGACTAGTCCACATCCCTATTCGCGTCACGATGACAAGTGTCAAATTTGGCTTCTTATTTGGTGACGACTATAGTCATTCATTCAGCCTTATGGTATTTTCAATACAGGCTATAATAATATTATATTCATATATTTACCCTTTAAATTGGTAATAAAAAAGTAAAAAACTTACTACGATTTATCTAAATATTTGGGATAAATAGAACTCTCAAATACTGTAACTTTAAGATGTCATGTATTTACTATTATTATTTCCTTAATGGCGGCCACTTGGGCCTGTGTCAGTGAATCACGATGACTAAATTTACAAGCTGTCAATCAAAATTTGACAGGTCGTAAACAAAAGTTCTCGTAATTTTTTAAAAGACAGACAGATACATTGCAATCAATTTTAGTTTGCGTTTACCTGAATCTTAAAGCATGGAAAAAAATAAAGAATCGATGTCATTTTGACATGTGATGTCAATCACTACACGCAGGGCTATATCACCGATTGCGGTCGCACCTTTAGTAAACGCACACACTTTTATGAATATGAAAATATCCAAACAAACATTTTGATTATAATTTAGACAATAATAATAAAAGTTTAAATGCTGCAAATTTTGTCCTAAAGGTAAATTTTAAAACCGTTGATTTTTGTGACGGTACATTACAATAATACCTATATTAGATTAATACCCTAATATAGGCTATATTGGCTGAGGATGCCTCGTGGAGAGGCGAAATAAGTGTCGGGTATATTTTTGGTGATGGTTAGTGACTGTAGTTGCGCTTGTGTTATTTATTTTTATAACTTTATATACATATAATTCACTGCATGAAAAATATTCAACATAAGCGCAGCTATTTTGCATGATTTAACCTTCACTGGGTTCGCGGAATAGCAAATTAATTTACTTTCATTTTTATGTACCTTAACATGTTAAAAATTTGCATAGGCCGAATAAAATCGATAATTCACCAATTAATAAAAAGTAAATTATTTATGCATTCTATAGAAAATTTATACTTAACACAGAATGCATGTTCGTTCTATGAACTTGAAGCTAAGGTTACTTTACTTTGATTAAATTATTTCTATTAAAATTTACTTCAGTACATTGGATGTTAGGCTGCTAACAGATTGACTGCATGTTCAATCAACTTCACGCAGCCGCCAAACTGCAATCAACTTCACGCAGCCGAGACCACGACTGCATGCAGTTGATAATGACTTCTCGCATTAGCTGCATGCAGTCGAAACTTCATCTAGCCGAGATCGACTGCGTGAAGTTGCGTGTCTCGGCTGCGTGAAGTTGATTACGACTTCACGCATTAAATGCAAACATGAAGTCATTCTTTTAGCAGCCTTTACAGTGCCTTTATGGTTAATGTATAAAAAACGATAATACTTATTTTATACGTATTATAGTTTTTTAAACGTCATGACATTTTCAGTACAACTGGATGTAGTCGTAGTTCAATAATTTTTTATCACTTTTGCTGTCACCTGGTGGGGAATATTGAACTGGTCGCCAACCTTTACAACTGTAATTACAAATTCAGTTCCCAATAATAATCTTGAAATCGCAGCGGGCAAAGGCTGGTCCACCATGGCGCAATAAATGGCGGTCACCGGATAGTAATAAAACCTACTAGACATAGGTCTCAACAAAATCAAGTGCACGTCAACTGTGTCACCCCAGTCAACGAGTTGGACTCGCGCCTTTTCTTCCCCTAATATTTCTCTAATGATTCCCCTCTCGTATTTGCAGGTTGAGTGCATAAAAACAGCGACATGTTTGCCGACATTCATTTCGCCAATGGGTAATGGTTGTAATCGATCAGAAAAGTATGAGAAATTTACTCTTTGATTTAAATACACATTGTAATCCTTTTTATCGGCTACAAAGAAACCAGACAGGCTATTCCCCGATTGAACTCTCACATGTAGATTATCTCCAACCTTCAAGTCTTTATGAATGAAAAAATTCTTCTCTCCTTGGGGTGCATTGAATCTAGTTACAGCATTATCAGCATAACCATAGTGTGAGCATCCCGCGTACGCCATCATCTTTGACAATTCATCAGGGCATGAGTTCTGCAGCTCCACCACACATATGTCAGATCTCTTCTCTCTAACAGTCAACAAGGCTCTTTCTTTGCCAAGATAATATTTTAGGGACGGTGTGGCATCTTTACACCATTTACCTCGAAACGGAAAACAGTTTGCCAATTGACAGTGAACAGCTAATGGTGGGATCTCGTGATCCCTGCTGTTACCGATTGTACATATTTCATTGATAGGAATGTCTTTCTCAAAAAACCCATAGTCAATTGCGAAAATATCGCACTTCATGTCTTGTTCAGTGCCATCAATAAAGAAAACCTTCCCCCTTACATATTTATTTTCTATTCGAGACTTGTACAAAATTTTTACTTGAGGATATATGCCTATAGGGTCAATTGGAGTTCCGCGTTGTTCCACAACGGCCATGTGCGGGTCCAAAATCCGTATACGGACAAAAAAGCTCTGAGGGTTATTTACATGAGTCACCCCCACCCACGTCTTGGAGCCAACTTCGAAGTGATGCTTGTCGATGATCTGCCTCATCTGATCTACAGGCGATGGAGATGCATCATCGGGAGCCATATTCCATGGCATCCTGAAAATGAAGAGGAATATAAGATTAATAACATATCACTTGGTATGGTATGGCACACAGTAAGGCAACAGTCTTCGAGCAGGGGGACCGGATCACAGTGGGCCCAAATTGATAATTTGGACATAGGAATAAGTTGTGGAGTAACGAGCAAATTTTTTTTATGTGTTAGATATAACATTCCTAACAACTTTTATTCTTGTATAATTTCTTGAAAAGTTGATAGTTTCGGAGAAAAATAATAATTTTTTTTATAGAGAAATATACATTTTATTTTTTATCTCAAAATGTACTAAAATGTAACTTATGAGGGTTACTTACAGTATAGTTCCAACCATTTTCTATGTAGAAAAAAATAATCCGTCTGCTTGTACTTGCGGCTTTGTAATTACATAAGAATAAAAGTTATCAGGAATGTTATTATTTATCATATGAAAAAAATCAGCTCTGTATTCCTAAAACTTGATTAAAAAATGGCGGAAATAAAAAGTAGAAATTTTAGGCTAAATTATTATTTAATCATGGGAACAATTTTAGGAATACAGAATTGAATTTTTTTCATATGATACATAGTAACAGTCCTCATAATTTTTATTCTTATGAAATTTCTTGAAAAGCTGATTGTTTCAGAGGAAATAAATTTTTAGAGTTTTTTCTGTTTGGAGAAATAAAACATTTTATTTTTTATCTCGAAATGTAGAAAAATGTAATGTGTGTGGTTTGTTCACAATATAGGTCCAATCATTCTCTTTATAGAAAAAAATAATAAATACTTGCGGTTTTACGAGTAAAAGGTGGCAAATTTTTAGATTTATTATTTATTTTTTAACGCAATATATTAGTTTCTACTTTTTCGTGTTATTGTTATAACACTCTCTAAATTACACTAAAATTAATTTTTCTTTGACCGAAGCTCATGTATTTTGTTAAAAAAGTATATAAAAAAGTTGATAATTTAGCCGTACCTTTACTTACAAAGCCGCAAGTAGATGCAGAAAGATTATTTTTTTCTACATAGAAAATTATTGGAACTATACTGCAAGAAACCCAAGCACATTACATTTTCTTATATTTTGAGATAAAGATAAAATGTATATTTCTCCATACAAAAAAAAATATTTTTTTTTTCTCTGAAACTATCAACTTTTCAAGAAATTATACAAGTCTAAAAGTTGTCAGGAATGTTATTATCTATCACATTAAAAAAAATAGCTCGATATTCCACAAGTTATTCCTATGTCCAAGAATTATCAATTTGGGCCCACTGTGCGGATGCCCAAGCCCAAGGGCGTGAGGAAGACGTAAGTGGCTACGGTAGACGGCCACCATAATTTGGGTGGTTAGTTCTCTAACAAAAAATAAATAAAAATAAGTTTGTGCCGTCATGCTCTACCTACGTGACAATTTCGAGCTACCAAACAGCTCTCATTACTACTCATTGACGAATTAATGTAAATGGCGGGCGAAATATAGATGGCGGGACTTGATATAGGCACATTGTAAAAAAATTAAATTGTTCATTATTAAACTGAGCAACACTTACAACTTAGAATTATAAGCGTGCTTATGTGTTTTTATTAAAACTCCAAATACTAGTGCTGGTTCCTACACTTATGTACGTTAGGTTCGGCAGACGAAGCATGAAAATAGAATTAATGCAGTAGAAATGAGAGCTTTGAGGAGTATGGCTGGAGTGACTCGGATGGATAAATTACGGAACAGTGTGATAAGAGAGCATTGCGGCGTGGAAGAAGATATAGTGATAGAGAAAGGGATGCTTAGATGGTTCGGACATGTAGAGAGAATGAATGAAAGAAGAGTGACGAAACAGATTTATAAGGCGAGTGTGAGCGGGCAAGTTGGCATGGGCCGACCAAGGAGCACTTATCATGACCAAATTGAGACCATCCTAAAGAAGGGCCAGGTCAAGAGTACCCTTAACCGACGGGCGTGTATGAAAGCATTGATGCGTGTTGATGAGGCGAAAGATGTGTGTCAGGACCGTACCAAGTGGAAGACTGTTGTCTCTGCCTACCCCGATGGGGAAAAGGCGTGAAGTATATGCATGTATGTATGTAAATATAATTGGTTGACCGGCAGTTGTAAATTAAACAAATTATTTTGTTTTCAATGTCTCTTATTAGCTGATGCGGGAAGTGTTTGGAATCGAATGGGCTTTTCCGATATTAATAATCTCACAAATTCAATTTCAACTATTAACTCTGTGTCACATTTTTTTACCTTTCTCGTGTTGGTTGCATCCGCAGAAGATAGTTATCACGCACGCGAAAAAAAGATCATAAAATTTGGCTATAATTCCAATAGAAAAAAATTTGCTTCCCAAAATTCAACAATGTTTAAGTAACATAAGTGATGACACACATGGTAAAGGTGGTATACACTAACAACGAGGAATTGCATTAACGCCATTCAGCGCCCACGCTCTATTACTATGCATACCTTTTACGAAAAAAATCAGTTTTTGTTAAGGTAGGTGATCTTTTTAACCAGCCTTACTAACGACAGTTATTTACGCCTCGCCACCGATCTCTAGTTAGCAATGTTCTGTCTGTAGTTAGTTTTAACTTACAATTTAAATGCTCGAATTCTTAATCTATGATCTGATTATAGTTCCTGAAACACCAATGTGTTACAATCTGGCTTGAATTAAGCACCCTGATACCTGCCTACAGTGCCAAACACTGTAGAGAAGCTCTGTCATTGGACTGGAATGGCATCAGATGCTCACTAGAGCCTTAACAGGACCCTGAGGCTTGAACTAGCACATGTCAAATATTTGGCAGAGATAGAATAGAGAGTGTAGATTCTGCCACGAGGCAGACGAAACTCCTGCTCATCATCTCACTCAATGTTACTCCCTGATGGGCGTACGAAGCTCCATACTGGGAAGGCACTAGCCACAAGTTCTTCAATGTTATCGGCCTTGGCTCTGAACTGTAATTAGTGGTGATCACAATAGATCAGCTTGCACTTGACAACTAACATAGTATTATCTCAAAAATTGCGTTATATTATATTTTGTCTCAAAATCGCGTTATATTAATAATTTATCTCCAAAATACCGCTATATTGATGTGTCATTCAAATACGATTTATTTTCAAAATGACAGGACAACACTGCCGCTTTGAAACTAAATAGGTAATATTAATATAAATTACAGCCATTTTGAGATAATAATAGGAGTTA
>NW_020656001.1:1519260-1551430 GCF_003589595.1 Hyposmocoma kahamanoa
AAAAAAAAAATCACAGAAACCATTTGAAAAAAGTTTCATTCGAAAACCTCAAACCATGAAGATTCTATGAAAATTCAAAGAACCTATTGCAATAAAACGGCAATTTCATACTTTAATCCCTAATACTATGTTAGTTTTGATGTGCGAGCTGATGGTCACAGTGATGAGGGCCTACATAAGCCCTGAATTAAGCCACCCTAATAGTAACAAGTACCCAGACATTACAACAAAAAATGGTTATACCTGTATGTTGTTTTCAGATTATTCATTTCCTTTATTGAGGTAGCACAGTGCAGAGAAAGGTGTGTGTATCCAAACCGTTATGTATCCACTCTGAAACATTAGAGACAATTTATAAGCTTTTATGTCATTTATTGCAATCATGTGATAGATTTGGTTCACATTTACAAATGTTCCATACCTAAACATAAACATATAATAAGTAGGTTATAATAATAACAATAATATAGTCATAAAATGTTCCATCCAATATGAAATTTAAGAAATAAAATTAAAATAAATATTCACATTACTTTATTAATTAAGGTTATGTATTCTTATAATTAGTTAATTATTCTTGTTATTTAATTATTATTAAATTATACCAAATCATTTTATTACATTAAAACTACTTCACACTGGGACGACTGCAATAGGCATATTAAGTATCCAAATCTTCAGGCACAAGGGTAAACATGACATCATTAACAAACAGATCGACAAAATGTTTAATAAGCTGGATTTTTACTCCAATACTGTGTATATTTCATTTTATGAAAAAACTTTGATGACGGCCTCCATGGTCGAGGGGCTTGCTCTGAGGTCCCATGTTCAATCCCCGGCCGGGTCAGTGTAGAAATTAACTTTTGTATATTGTTTCGGGTCTGGGTATTTGTGGTACTGTTGTTGTTTCCGATTTCCATAACACAAGTGCTTTAGGATCAGAGCAACATATGTACAGCGGTCTAATATTTGTTTATTTTATTTATTTAGTATAAAACAAAAATTACTTTATTTCCGTGTAGTAAACTTGTATTGAACTGTGTATAGAAATAGACTTATTTACTTAACAAGATAGACATGGCTCAAGTTGTGGGTACAAACTTTTTGACACAAAAAATGTCTTTTTAATAGGTAGTCCATATCGGAAGGACCACAAATTTAGATAATGTTCAAAATGTACTGAAATGTACCATTATTATGTAAAAATTACAATATAATAACACCAAATGCCCAACTATGTCCTTTAATTTTATTCATGAGTCAAGTATTAAAAGTTTTAAGCAGTTATAATATTTTTATAGTTTTTTAATTATTTTTAATACTAGTGGTTAAATTACAATAAAAGTTTCTGTATTAAACATTTGTCACAGAAACTACTTAATATCAATTGTATATTTTAACCATTCTATAAATCAGAGAAACCTAAAAAATATTTAAACACATTTATCTACGCATTTAGATTTTGTCTTGTGCCTTTCTTTCTTCCGAAGGCAAAAATATATAGAGAAGTCTTTTTTTAAATAACTCGAGACGTTAGGTTTTTTATAATGTCTTAATAAAGGTGTTAATAATAAAAACTCCAACCGCTAGTTTTAATTTTATAGTCGATTACTGTAAAATGGGGGTTCACATCTTTTTAATGGGCCTCAAAAGTAGATTCATCACTGCTTGTTTTGCAGATAACCTAAATACGTAGGTAAGTTAGCTCTCGAGAAGAGAATCATAAATTTGAAGTTGTAATTGTGTACTTACAAGAAAACAAAGAAACACCGGCACAAGGTTATATACCATACACACCACAAAGTACTTTTGTATCACATGACCACAGAACACTATACTCACATGCACATGACACACACACACACTCCATCCAAGTCCATCCATCTACCACTACCCAAAGAATAGGTAAATACTCACCAGTGTTGTCAGGTTAAGTCTAAAAAAAATCGGAAGATATTGCACCAAAAAAAACAGTAAATTGAGAAAAAAACGTAATGCTGAACCATCGAGTACTGCTGGACTTACCTTTCTTCAAACATTGATTGGTCGTTTTCGTTGTGACATTACTGCCCAAAGTAAAAGCGCGTAATGTTTTTGATATTATGTTACGATTTGATATCCTATAAATTGTATTTTCTTCTTAGACTATTATTTCTTTTCCAAGTATTTTTTTTATTACTCCAAGCGGGAATCTCAATTTTGCATTTGACAGCTGTCATTCCAATACAATTGCGAAGAAAAAAAGGCGGGAAACTCGAAAGAGGCGCATTTTTAAAAGTATTTTGTTTGAAAAATATAAAAGAATACTTTAAATAATTGCTTCCTCGCATTTTTTAGATCTGTGATTGGCAAATATGCCGAAATCCAAAATAAAAACACGAAAAGGGGACGATGTTTCGCGGTTTGGCCACATTGTCAAGTTTTACAAAAACTCAAAAAAATTTTCAATATGTTCAGACAGTCACAGCTATAAAGTCTGCATAGTAGAACACGCTAATGTTAAATGCATTAACTGCTGTGGAAACCATTTGGCTATTTCATTTGCTTGCCCATGCTAAGAGTGCTCTAGAGTTGCACAACCACAGAACACTGTACTCACAAGGAGTGCACAACAGTCGTTTCAACGCGCCTTTGTACGCGTATGCGTCCGTACGCGACGTTTGTGCACATTACAAGCCGCGCTGTAATTTTATACGGAGTGTATTTATTGTTCTGTGGAGTTGCCCTACTTGCTTTAGGCTCAACTCACACTGGCGCAGAGTCGAAGCGTCGAGTCGCGTCCCGTTTTTCAATCACAACGCATGGCGACACGCGTCGACACGCAATGGCGTTCGCCTTAGTGCGGGCGGATCACAGTGTGGTCGGCATCTGACGCTTCACTGCGCTCAAGTAACGCGCGTCGATGCCGCTCGTCTCCCAATCAATCGTCGACTCTTGACTCCATATTAATAATGGGAAAAAAGAGATAAATATGCTATAAACGAGATACATGACGCGTCGCGACGCTTCGATTCTGCGCCAGTGTGAGTTGAACCTTATTCTACTATGCCCACGGAAGAAAAAAACTATGCAAGTACCTTAAGCCTCGATTACTATCAGAACCAATGTCAAACATTTCTAATTTAAAACACTACAAAAGATGATAGATTGATACGATGATATTGATTGGTCGTAGAGTCGTAGTTACAAATTAAAAAAGAAAAAGCAAATTCTGGATAGATAATATAACTTAAACTTATTCCGGTGAGACCAAGGTCGAGTTTTTGCATGCCTTATTTCAGAGCGTGACCATGGTCGAGTTTTTGAAATTTGACTAGCCAGAAGAAAATTGTTAATTCGGTTTTAGCCGTAAAAAATTACATTTAGTTGGTCCGCGCCGTTCAAAAGTTATAAGTGTGTTCTTACTGTCCACTCTGGAATAAGCTTATTCCAGCGACACCATTTCTGAACCTTGAGAACCGCAACATCTACCTTAGATTTGATTACACTAAAAAAAGTCGTGATTTAGTCGGTTCAAGCCGTACAAAACTGGATTTAGTCAGTACACGGTTTTGAAGTTATTAAGGTATTTTACTGTCCACCCTGGAATAAGCTTATACCGTCGGGGGGAACCATTTTTGAATCTCGAGAACCACAGCGATCTGACTGCACGCATAAAAAGTCGTGAACTAGTCGGTTCTAGGTGCGAAATTTTAGAATTAGTCACTCCAACTACGCCAACTTTTTTGGTAATTTTTTGTTGTTTTTTAGACAGCCATATTTGTTTATAAAAAAAAAGAAAAAAGAAATAAAAACCGAAATTCGAAAATAAAAGCAAAAAAACGAATTATGTGGAAAAATAAGAAACAAAAAACAAAATAAAAACAGAACAAATTAAGTAGGCATAGAGTTCATTGGAGGCATCGAGTACATAACCAGAATGGCAGAATAGTTTTCAAACAAATTAAATGACATTTCGTGTCTATTCATGGTTATACGTGGGGCTATTAGAGGATGGAAAAAAAAGAAGTGGGGCCTTAAGGTCGTATTCCAGAATTCTATTCAATGCTCAAGTCAGGACTTGAATATGATTGAAAGCACTGAAAATCATTCTCAAATCCATGCCGTTAGGGTCGTATTTCCAATGCTTGAAATCATACCCAAGTCTCCTCAAATCCTGACTTGAGCATTGAGTAGAATTATGAAATACGACTCTAGACTATTCCTTTATTTTTTTCCATCCTCTAAGCGTGTGGCGCACTATAAGTTTCCGGAATGAATAAGAGAAAAATACAACCTGTACATATATGGTCGGAAATGAATTTATTGTTTCTAAAAATATCTTCCGTTAGCGTTAATGCACTTTTCCATACGAATGGACCAATTTTGAAAACATTTATGCCACTCCTCCGTGACAATCTCTGAAACATATTTTTCATACTCTTCGACAGCCTCTTCAGGTGATGAAAATCGTTGACCGCGAAGCTGGTTCTTCATTTTTGGAAATAAATAAAAATCACAACGTGTCAGGTCGGAACTATAGGCGGGATGGATCATAAGGTCAAAGTTGTTCACCTTCAAAATTCATTTGTTTGCCTGGCCGTGTGAGAACTGGCATTATCGTGGTGCTGCATTTGTCAATAACTTCCGGCAAACAAATGGTCGTGTACCAATCATTATTCACGGTACAACGATTCTCCAAAAGCAACAGTAGTCACGTGTCCAATTTTATTAAAACAAGAAGCAATCATCCGCTTAGAGGCACTTTGCACGCGCGCCACTTTGTTTGGTTTCGGCTCATCTCAAAAGACCCATACGCTCGATTGCTGCTTTGGTTTGGGATCGTAACTATAAATCCACCGAATTTGCCGTCTCTTCCTTGAATCTGGTAAGCATGACATTGCACCAAGTAACGCGATCCGTTTTTTGAGCCTCAGTCAAATTGTGTGGGAACCACCGAGAGCACAGCTTTTTCACACCCAAATGTTTGTGTACTATTGGTTGTATTTGTCTCATACCTATGCCTAAAGATGTCCGAATCTCATGGTATGTCACCTGCTTATCTGTTTTGATCACACGGCGCACAGCATCGATGTTTTTGTTGTTCACAGCAGTGGACGGGCGATCATCACGAAATTCGTCACTGAGATTCACACGACCGCGTTTGAATTCTGCAAACCAGTTATAAATACTCGTCTTGCATGGTGCTTCATCGCCAAAAGCAGTGAGAAGCCGAGTGAAGCTCCGCTGAGCTGTTGAATTACACTTAGGGTCGTATTCTAGAACTCTACTCAATCCTCAGGTCAGGATTTGAGTATGATTCAGAGCACTAGAAATCATACTCAAGTCCTTGCCATTAGGTTTGTATTTCCAGTGCTTGAAATCATACTCAAGTCGCTCAAATTATGACTTGAGCATTGAGTAGAGTTCTGGAATACGACCCTTAAAGTTGTAGAAAATCATACTACAAAAAATTTTCTCGAGTTAAATCCATGGTGACGTAGACAACCAATTTCTAAAATGACGCCACGCTGTAAAAACAAGTGACAGTCAGATTGTTTCATCTGTAATCTTAGACTTAGTTTTTAACCGACTTCAAAAAAGGAAGAGGTTCTCAATTCGACTGTATTTTCTTTTTTTTGTATGTATGTTACGCGATAACTTCGGTATTTGTGAACGGATTTTCATGATTCTTTTTTTGTTGGAAAGGGGGTACTTCCATAGTGGTCCCATTTCATTTTGAAGAAAATCATCCACCTCGAACGGTGGCTGCTCACTCATGAAAATTCATTTTTGTAAATAGCGCCTAACTTTAATTTATGCGCAATTACTTTAATGGTTGATTTTGCTATTTCTCCAATTCAAGGCGTTTTTCCCTCAATATACTTTGAGTAGTGTCGTAGCGAGACCTATTTTTTATTATCTCCAGTGTCAAGTCCTGTATAGTGGCGAACTAGGGGATATTTCAATAAAACTTAGCAAATACACATAATTCCACTTATTTTTGAGGTCGGTTTTTTTAGTACTCTGTACTGAGATTATTGGTTTCTTTAGTTTGGCTGTGCCAGAGTTCCATTTTCAAATGTAATTACTTTTTAAATATTGTTTATGTAAATGGCTAGTTCAGGAAACTTATAGTGCGTTCTATGTATACTCGTTGACTCTAAGATTGGAGATCCCTATACGAAACTATAAAGTTTAACTTTTCTAATATGGCTGGTTCGTCAATAGATGGTAGATATCTAAGTTAAGATACAAAATAAAACTCCTTTGGCGTTCACTTTTATTTAATCATAAATCCAAATATCCTCAAGTAATTTTTAATACATTTTTCTCGACTAGTCTTATGATTAGAGGTAATCTACGTTATCTTTTATAGAACCGGGGCCGCGTAAATTACATAAACGGAGACAAAACGGATAACTTCGTTGCATGATCCAAGGAATAAAGATGGCATTATAATAGCAACTATTGTTTTTCTGAGACCAGTTATCCTTCTATAAATAGCGAAAATGGATGTTATTGATAAACTAATCACATAATATTGCACGATACAAACCAGTTCTGCATGTGTCGATGGAGACAGTTAGCAAGGCAAGTGGCATCATATCATAATAAGGCAGAATTATCAATTTATTGTAAAGGGTTTTCCATCAAGAACGGGTAGATTTTGACAGTTCATAGAGCACCCATTTTGATAATAATTTTGTATCATTTGCACGTGTTGATCGACGCTGTAACTTGCCATGATGATTCGTCTTTAGCGACTGAAAAATAAACAGCAGATTTGACGCAGGTAACCTCAACAACATGGCCGCTATGAACTGTCAAAATCAACCAGCTCGCTATGGAAAACCCTTTAATTGTATGCCTAAACTTATAACGTAAAATGCCAGTAAATAAAAGACTAGCTTACGACCCCGGTCGTTACATGTAAAAGTACCTATTACTGTGTAAATAACAGGATACCGACGACAATAACATATGAAATATGAAAAAAACGCTTGACATTATGCAACCTATAAAGTCATGATTGCTGAACGCCACCCAAAAGGGTAGGGAAATGTAAACAGGGCTTTGAGTATGCCACAGTTAGATTTATTTTAGTTTAACATTATCATTTTGGTTTTAATTTTTTTTGTGAACATTTACGCAGTAACAGTAAGTGGAATGATAGTCGGTATCCTGTAGAAAGATCAATGTGCCTTTACAAAGTCTTAAGACATTTAACTAAGTGTACTGTACAAATTACACACAATGCAAGTCAAGGTTAAGTTACTTAATTAATTGTACTTAAAAGCTAGCAGTGAACCAATAAAATTGTATACTAACTAAGGAACTCACAGTATGTGTATATATATACGCGTAAAATGATTAAGTAAATTATATATTTTGAGCAGATAAATAATTAAAACATTTCAATGTGTGCATCGGTCACAAACAACCGAGTTCAAGAAAAATAGTACACGTACAGTAAGGTTGCGGTCTGCAGTGTACCGGCAGGAGAGATTGCTTCCTGCATTTGATGTACCGCAACCTTGGCCCGTGGCCTTTATGAAGAGATGGTACCATTATCACCAAATACATATTATGGATATACTAGAAGCGGTTACACACGACGAGTTTTAGCAGCGATACAAACGCGAAACGTGCGTTTGCATCGCGACACTTGCGATTTATAGGCGGTAGCATCGATGCAAACGCGCGATTGCATCGACGCAGTCGCTTCTGTTGGATCATTAAAAATGTAAATAGTGAAGGCATCGCGATTGTATCGCTGTTTAAGTCGCGCATTGTTGTAAACGTTTGCATCAGTGCAAACGCGCAATTGCATCGATGCAGTCGCCTATATTGAATCATTTAAAACGTGAATAGCGTTTGCTCCGCGATTGTATCGCTGCTGAAATCGCGCGTTTTTGTAGACGTTTGCATCGATGCAAGCGCGCTATTGCATCGATGCGGCGCTTGTGTTGAACCTATAAAAACGTGAATAGTGTTTGCACCACATGTTTGCGATTGTGTCGCTGCTTAACTCGCGCGTTTTTGTAGACGTTTAGCTACTGCATCGCGACTGAATTGCTGCATTGCTAAAAGTCTCCGTGTGTAACCGCTCTTAATTAGAAACTTCTAAGGTAATAAATCATATTTTGTATGCAGTATGCAACTTTAATAAAATTAATGTATTTTACATTACTTGCTCGTTACATTTTGTGTTTCCACATGCCACTTATCTAAAGAGACGACTTAACAAAATGTCTTAAGGCATATAGGACGTAAGCGGTACCATCCAGGAGTTAGAGAAGACCCTTCGCTCATTTGGTGCTACACTTGACGCAAATTGCAATTCTTGTAATGTTACAGGAACATATGAATTGATTTTTAATTTTATACCAAATCTATGACATGTAAAAAAAACTTTGTGTATTTTACAATATACGAACAGGATCAAGAGCACGTCAAGCTTGACACTTAAGACTTAAAACCAACTTTATGCCGCTTACGATAAGAACGGTCCAAAGTACAAAGTGTCAAGCTTGAAGTGCTCTTGACTGTACGAATTTAAAATTACTGCTGATTTTTCTTTTACGAACGTACACACTTGTCGTGTTATGTTACAGATATGTTAACATACTTAATTCAAGTTTGCCAAAATTGCAGTTACTTCAATGTTGCATCAAATAAGCGGCATTTCTCACTAATACGCGTATTAACTCGAACTAGACAAGTGTTCTTTTGGTCTGAATAAAAAAGTCAACACACTTAATTTTTTCTTGGGAAAAATTACGGGCTATCTTTTAAAACTATAGAACATTAGTATAGGATAGACTGGTTAATCCGCAAAATACATACAAATAGTAAAGATTCATCAAAACTTCTTCTTGTCCTCGGTTAATACAAAGTCTAAAAAATACCCAGAAAACGAAAAATAACAAAGTTTAAAATTAAAACCCAACAGAGGTGTAGGTATAAATATAAATTAGGAATGTATTGCAAACGCAATTAATAACGAAACTTTGATCTTATTGAATTCAGAACATATTCACTTAAATTACTCTACTTACAAAAAAACGAATATACTTATTGTCCCTCTCTTGACAAACTGTCGTGACCTTGAATTAAGAAACATTTTCATAGCTACCTGGTTTCGGCATAGCACTTGGCATATTGATCTGTAGTCCGGGTCAATATCGTTCTATCAATAAATTACAATCGTATATGCAAAAAGGCAATATGTG
Organism: Hyposmocoma kahamanoa; assembly: GCF_003589595.1. Taxonomy (NCBI): domain Eukaryota; kingdom Metazoa; phylum Arthropoda; class Insecta; order Lepidoptera; family Cosmopterigidae; genus Hyposmocoma; species Hyposmocoma kahamanoa. The sequence goes on from NW_020656001.1 coordinate 1,528,479, forward strand.
TAGATTATTTAATGTGTTATCCAAAAAGTCCGTGCGGTATCAAAGTAAAACTAAAAAACAATCATTTGATGGTCTCTTCTTTATCAAAGTCATATTTAAAGAATTTTATAAAGAAAACTCAATATAAAGATTTAATAACACACAAAGGAGAAATTCGTCGACTTAGTAACTTGACCTGTAGCTTAGTTGATAAAGCCATGGGAACGGAATCCCGTGGTCGCAGGTTTGAGTCCTGCCGGACCGAAGGATTTTTTCTTTGTGTTCGATCTTTGTATTTAATAACTTAGACATAACAAGTGAAAAACTCAACGGGCTATATCTGGCGAATACGGTAGATAAGGTAACACATTTCAATCTAGCTACAATAGTTTTAGATGGCTTTGACAAGTGGGTGTGGTTTGGCTTTATTCTGATTAAATTTACGTTTCACTGTTCTGGGTGTTTTCGTAAATTTTTAACCGACTTCAAAAAAAGGAGGAGGTTCTCAATTCGACTGTATGTCTTTTTTGTATGTATGTTACGCGATAACACCGGTATTTGTGAACCGATTTTCAGGATTCTTTTTTTGTTGGAAAGAGGTTACCTCCATAATGATCCCAATTAATTCTGAACGAAATCATCCACCTCTAGGGTGGCCGTTCACGCATAAAGATTCATTTTTATAAATAGCGCCTAAATTTTATTATTAAGAGCAATTGTTTTAATGGTTGATTTTGCTATTCTCCAATTCAAGGCGTATTTCTCTCTCAATATACTTTGAGTAGTGAGAACCGATTTTTATCATCTCCTGTGTCAAGTCCCGTATAGCGGCGAACTAGGGGATGAATCCGGGTTTGCGCACTTTCCGGTAACCAATTTCAATAAAATTTAGTAATTATATGTACTTCCACGTATATGTTTTTTTAGTACTCTGTACTGAGATTATAAACTTAACTTTTCCGCTTGTTCTTATACTGCGCGCTAAAATATTATAATTGAAATGACCATAGACAAAATACCATTTTAAAAGAAAGTTTTTTATTTAAGTTATCTAATGGCAAAAACTATTATAATAGACCGGCACTACCTAACTCGAAATTAAAAACAGCACAGGACAGGTTTGTAATGGCCATTAAAATCTTCAATAAAATCTTTCCAAAGAAATTTTATCCCAATCACAGAATAATTTACTAACCAAATACCGTACAGAACATTTGATTCAAAAAAATGTTATTACACCCTACAAGTTTATTTTATGAATAATTAATATACTACCTACAATTATTCCTTTAATACTAGTTTTAAATATTTTCTCTTAAAAAATGTTAAGATCTTTTTTATTTAATTTTAATTTATTATACTTTTAATTGCGGCGCTCTAACAGGGCCATGATGGTAGTAGCAGTAGAGCTCCTTGTGAAAGGGTTCGTCCAGGGCAGTACTGCCACCTTACCTATTTCTGCCGCCAAGCAATAATGTCAGCATTACAGTGTTCCGCAGTGGCAGTGACTCTCAGATCTTTGGGGATGTAAAGCTCCAAGTGGCACTGCAACTGTTATAGACAGGCGTGTAGCTTATCATCAGGAGCACGACTTGTTCGTCCCGTCACTTGATATTATTAAAAAAACTATTTTAATTTTAAGATCTGTGTAACACTTGGAAACAATAAATACTTTGACTTTGAAAACCGCAGATTTTTGGCGAACCCAATATTTTGAATGCCGAGTAAAGACGCAACGTCTCACGGTTACGACATAAATACAAACACTCGGAAACGGCAGTTAGCGTAGAGAGGCGACACATAGTATTAAGTAATAACTTAAAAACTTATTACATAGTCTTTTTTCTCGTAGCGAGAATTAATTGGCTTTTATCTATGTAGGGTAGTCATTTAACGTATACTATTACGCTAGTTAAGCTTTTACATAAACAAATTGACGATCAAATGAAAATTAATGAGATCGGTCGATCGGTAAGAGCGGTCACAATAGGCGACGTTTAGCAGCCACGCAAACGGCATCGCTACACTTGCGATTTATAGGTGATTGCATCGATGCAGTCGCTTATATTAAATTATTGTGTAGGAAAAATCTGTATAGGTTTATACATATTTTGAAAATTAATAAAGAAGCGGTGGTAGCCTAATGGTTCGACCTACTGCCTCTCAAGTAGAGGGTCGTGGGTTCGAATCCAGCCTTGCACTTCCGAGTTTATTCGGAAATTTATCATGAGCTTTTTTCGTCGAAGGTGTCCAACCCGCATTGGGCCGGCGTGGCGGACTATGGTCTAAAACCTCGTCTGATAGGAGACCCGTGCTCAGTGGGACGTAGAATGGATTCATGATGAAAAAATAAATTAGTTGATCAAAAACGAGTATCGCGTTTGCATCGCTGCTTAAAATCGCGCGTGTAGACGCTTAGCGACTGCGTCGCTGCTGTAACCGCTCTAGGAAGTACTCTGTAATCAGGTCAATCAAGACAATCGGCCATCGTTAATGTCTAATCTCACATATAGCATAGGTAACATAACATGTTTCTTTTGGCTTTGGCATTAAGAATGCTGCGAAAGGAGACGATTGTTTTGATCGGACAGCATCATAACAATACGTGCGCATAGATAATTGATCGTTCTGATCGCATTGATATTGCTTCTGATTACTAATGGTAAATTGCAATAATTTTTTCGTTATTTTTTTATAGTTTGTTCTAAAAATTATGTAAAATGAAATCTTTTGCTGTTGTGATCTCCGGAATTGTTTTCTTTTCCATCCTCACTATTCAGAATACTTGAAATATAGATTACAGTATCTCTGTGACTCTCACGACCTGCCACTCCGATCCACGAACTCACTTTCACTCTCTGTACCTCTTTTTCATTCTGGTTTCATGTCTGAATCCTTCACTCTCCATTGCTTTCCCGGACTCCATCAGAAGGTCTCCTAGTAAATCTTCTTTCAAAAAGAATGTTAATGAGCATCTTCTAAATTAAAAATTATAAAAATAATCAACAATCATTACCTGTTATTGTATGTATCATTTATTAATAAATGTATGTGTATGTATGTATATACGTATTTACTACAATATCTCACTCCTCGTGGAAGAATGGCATAAGTGGAGTTAAGTCAAACATGTTTATTGCTCCATTAGATACAGAAAAATATAACCCACATCCTCTCCAATTCTCGTAACTCTATCTACAATATTAGTCGATAGAGTTACATGAATTGGAGAGGATGTATGTTATACTTTTTCTATATCTAATGGAGCAATAAATGTTTTTAACGTAACTCCACTTATGCCATTCTTCCATGAGGGGTGCGTTTATGTTAATATTACATTATTAATATTATATTACGTTTACTTTACCGCGTTCGTGAATTTAGTTTTCCTCAAAGACCATTATCTGTTGTGATAAATAAAGCTTAATAAATAAATAAATGATAAATTCGCACACTTGCCAGAACAACGAGTTATCTACGTATAATAATACGTAGATAACTCGTTGTTCATTAGTAGTACTCGTAGTACATTCACATATAAATAACACGTTGTTCTGGTAAACGGGCGTGGTATTTATTACTATAGTTCCCCAATAACAAAAACCACAGCAAATGATTTCATTTTTTAAATAAATTTTAGAACTATCAAAAACAACGAAAAATTCTTAGGTGCCATTATCGCAAAACTATAACTATGTTGGTTGAGGCGTTATTGCTTATTACCATCCATTAGCAATTGAGCTTTGAAAAAACGTCCCCCATTACCAACATGAAATCGGATATTCTATGAAGTATAAACGATCTAAAAATTATCTAGTAAAAAGACTTATAGTGACTTCGTATGAGAGCTTCACATAAGCGATATCTGACACTTGAGACGAGACATTGCAGCTAATGGACGCTAACTACGGTGGGTTCGCGTTCTTTCTTTTAACCGATTGTCGCTTGGTGTGAACGCCTTGCCAAAATATACGCCTTCTGCTCATTTTAAGAGCGGTTACACACGGTGACATTTAACCGCGATACAAAGTGAAACTAAAAGAGAAAGAATAAAAATAATTAAAAACGTGCGTCGCGTTTGAATGCGGATGTATCGTTTCTTAAGTCGCGCGTGTGTGTAAAGATAAGACGACTGTACTCCGTCCAACCATTATTTAACTTTTGACAGCTCGAATTCTAATCAATTAGCGATGTCCTAATGCGTTTCCGATTCGATTTTTATAACAATCGGGTTTATTTAATCGGTTCAAAAAAAAGATATTGCCTGATTGGGTTCGTGATGTTGCGTTTCACAATTTGTGAACTCAAGAATTAATGAGGATTCAAGTGATGATTCCCGTTCACATGGAGAAGAATCCAACGATTCATTATAATAAACAATAAAAGTTTATTATAATTATTTCATTTCATTATAATTTATTAGACAGGTAACAAAATTTATCAACTTATCTTAGCAACATAATCTGTTGACTCGATAAATATCGGAGCTAAAGTGAACGTCGCTTCACTAAAACTAAAAAAAAAGAATTGAAAGAAAGGAAGTATTGGATTGTTTTGTCTATGTTTGTATGTCAATAATTACAGAACTTCGGAGGTATGTATATGTGAAAAGTTAAATAAATTGTTGGACGGTGTATATCCATTGCGTCGCTATTGAATCGCTGCAGACACGCTTCTAGAAGTCGCCGTGTGAAACCGCTCAAAGTTGTACCGAAGTTCGAAAACTTATCGAGACGAGATCGCATTGAAGCGCTCTGAAAAAACTTTACGTCCATTATAATAAGAGCGAAATGACTTTGTGCGTGTCGCGTCGTCGGTCCAAGTGAAACGCCCTACGTTTCTTTCGCGTACAGTGACTTAATATCACTTGTATGATTACAGATGGTAGCTCAATCTTATTTAACCTTTTTTTGACTTAACCTAGCGTTCAAAGTATTGCCTTCTAGAATATAATAATATTTTACCAATTAAAACTTATAGCTTACAGTTCTAAGTAAATTTCGAAAATATTGCACCAGGTGCAAGTTTTTTGAAGTCGAAGTATGAATGGCAAGTTTGCCAGCGATAAATGCTTTAGTAAAATAGAATTTTTGTCTCATTATCAGTCAGTCAACTCTACTACAAAGGTTTAAGTAGTTAACTAAATGTAAACAAACTGTAATGAAGTATTTTATGAGGCTTTACTTGGTTACTTATTGTAAAATTATAATAAACATTTTAAAAATAGTTCTAATTATATGATAATATTTTCAAGTAAAAAGGGGAAGCGAATTTTTGTAGATACGAGAATCTTCCGCGGAATGTGCGAGAATTCCACGGAAGATTTTGGCTTGTATCTAGTTTGGACGTTACACAATTGACCATAAAGTTCATTACCTATGCTATGTAACAAAAATTCGCTTCCAAATAGTTCCGCCGCAATAGGTATAAAATGAGCCTAATAGACAACATTTCGAACTACCTATTTCAAATAGTACCAAATATATATAAAATTTAAACAAAGATGTTTAATAACACATATCACAGCTTTCCTACGACAAATAACTTGAAATCCAGCCTTTAAAAAGATGCCAGCTCATAAAATGCGACCAAATCATAAGAGTACCGCAGTAATACGACGTACGACACTCAATACTAAAATTTGTATTTGACTGGTTAACCAAGTAACAGCTGAAGTTTGTTTACTTTTAACCAATTAACTAAACCTTTAAACTATAATCAAATATTAAGACTGTTATGAATGTCTATTATGAACATTGACTTACAAATAAATGGACGACGGTCTAATACAAAAACCACGAAAAAAGGTCGTAAGTCAACCTATTTAAACGTAGTGACATGAAAAGGAATATGAAAAAGCTAAAACGTTGAATTTAAATTGTAATGTCATCGCAGTACCGTCTAATTTTGCTTGCTTCGCTGTCAGTCGAACAAACGAAGACTAAAGCGTGAATGACGCTCTGTATACGATTTTAACGCCCTATAAGTTCGGACACTTTTTAGCGCGGACCCGACGTCCATATAATTGGAAGTCAATGATTATGAATTAAGGCGGAGCTTGAAAAGCATCATGTATAGCGGGAGACTTCCACAAGCACTAGATTCTGTTTTATTCGACATTGCGTAAATGTGCTTACAAGTAAATGTTTTTATTATTATTTTAATCTATTTTATATTATCGCATCTAAAAGCAAAATTTTCAAATGGGAAAAGCGGCATTCCACAATGCCACAGTTGGCCGGGTTCTGCGCCTCAGGGCAAAGAACCGGCGCACTATACGTGACGTTATTATTAGTATTACAAATGTTATAAAAGCTTAGCGCGAAGCAAAAACCTAGGAGATCATTAAACTCGTCACAGACTTATAAATAAATACGGTTCTATGGCCAAAAAATCCAAGACCGTATTGATCTCAGTATTTCTAAAATACCAAATTGTAGTCTATTTGTACAAATTAGTCAGGACCGTACCAATGGTACTGTGGATACAATAAATTATATAAATTTGGACAAATAGACTCTACACTTAATAAAATATAAAAGTTATCAGAAATTTCCTCTGTAATAAATCCAATTGTACGCCACGATACTAATAATAAAAATAATCATACGTGTACCAAATTAAAAAAAAAACTAACAAAGTAAAATATGAATAAAAAATAAACGGTTTTAGGCCAGCTAAAACATAATCTTATAAAAATAACAATAGTAGCAAATTCTTATTATAAACTATACGATACGTGTACACTGTAAGAACGTTTAGAGTTAAAATGTTTACGAGTGAGACTCGAGGCGTGTTGCAAAAGACTGAAAGACTAAAGTAGGAAAATAATTGTTCTGGTAATTTCTTCCAAACGATAACACTTTAAAAACTGAATATTATTCCAATGTACACGACACCGCCGCATGTTTTAGGTCGGTTGTTTAGCACTTAACCAGAGCAAAACATAGCTACAAGGCCTGCCGCTTAACTGAGTCGATTCCTGGGGTACGTAACAGTTATGTCGTGCTGTACACGGGATAATTTCAACAAGATTTTTCTGACGATATTCAATAGCAATTCATTGAAAAAAGTGCCTATTAAATTAGTCAATTGTTCTTATAAAAACTATTCGATAATTGAAATTAATAAACGAGCCATTTGGCACTGTTTTCAATTAACTTGTTATTGAATATTGTTAGAAAAATCTTGTTGAAATGATCCCGTGTGCAGCGCGACATAACTGTAATGTACCTCACGAACGGACTCAGTTAAGCGACAGGCCTGTAGTTAGTTGAATTTGTTTCGACAAAAAAGAAACACTTTACTATAAATTCTTTCTAACCATTGTTTCAGATCTCTTCACAGTCTGAATTTCACTGAAACCATGGCACAGATCGAAACACAGCTTATAAATTAACATTAAGTATGGAGATTGATTAGCTCACGCAAAAATGTGTAAGGAACTTAGCTAGAATATAAAAGACGTATTCTCACAATTCAGATCCTTGAATTCATTAAAAAAATAAAATCTTATAATAATTGAGGCTACCAGCGCAAAAATTGTATAACCAACATTTTTTTTAACAATATCACTTTAAATGATAAAATAACCCTGTTATTTCCAGCCAACTCACAGGGCTATATTATTACCAACAACTTTTGGTCCAAGACTTTTAATAATTTATCAGATTTGCTTTCGTACAAATATAAAAGTATTTAAATGGATCGCTCTAAATAATGATAAATCTGTGCGGTAGCAAAAGAAAGCACCTACTACCAAAATTATTTTCATTCTCAAACACATCTCAACGCTGGCGAAATGGTGGCCATTAAAAAGTTTTCTCACGCACGTCACACAACCGTAGTTTTTATTTTTAATTCATAGACAAACTAGATTCGGCCCCAAGTATCATATCGTTCGATAACAAGTAATGTCGAAACTGACACTGGCCCGAGCCTAGTGGCCGCCATTAAGGAAATAGAATAGAATCAAGTAACGTGTGAAATTGTCAAAATTGTTTGCTATTGACATTTCAGATTTCCGATTTGTAGCAATTTAGGAAAAAAACATTTTTGAATTGATTCTGTTCCGGGTATTGCAATCAGGTTATTATTTATTTTATTTAAACACTTAATTGTGCCACAAAGTAAAATACAAATTTTAAGAAACTTTTTAAATTATTTGTGTACAAAGGCGAGCTTATCCCATAAAGGGATTCCTTCCAACTAATCTTTGAAAATCTGAGATGAAAGTTATTATCTGGTATTCAAGGTACAGAAAATTCCTTAGTTGGAGACTAGAAAATTGGTGCGAGTGTCTGGCATTATTATTATATATATATGTATTTTCCCTAAAATACTTCACTTTGGCATAGCTTCCAAGAAAAAGGAATGCTACAGAGACGGTCGAGATACAACAATGCTTTATGTATCTTATTTCCACCACATCGGGAACTATTCCGTACATATTTAACAATTGTGATATCTTGTACTCGTAATAGAGCCACCATATACTAAAAAATAAATTTGGGCCACACAACATTTGCGCTGATAGCCTTAATAATCATAGTATTCGATTTCAACATCATTTACGGCATTTAGCGCTAGAGAACTTCATCAGTTTCGGAACTGGATTTAGAACTATATTTTCTTACAAGACGGATTAAAATAATGTTTGCAGGGTTGCCACTTCTCGTAATATTTTAAATAATCATGGAACTGTTGTCGACAGTTATATCATAGTATATTGAGTTAATCTAGCTAAAGTATGAACATTTTCTTAATATATACATACCCATTTCGTCATCAGTACGTATAAAATTTCGTTTTTTAGTGTTCATTTTCTAAACTTTCCAAAATATAGGTTATAGATGTAATTCCACAAACTTTGAGTTCGGTTTTTTTAGTACTCTATATTGAGTTAATAATTTGCAGCAAATACTTAATAGGAAATAATAATTTGTCACCAATGTACTCAAATTTCAATAAATATACGAATATTCAAAAAATATTTCAGTTATTCTTTACTTTAGCTAAATTAACTCTCTTAATCCCGATCACTGCATATAATATAGAGTTATCATACTTTATTATACTATGGTTATATCGATAGACTGTGAAAGGAGTTAATATTTACAAAGAAGGCGTAAAGAATTTAATGTTGTGACGTTCATTAATCATAGCATTAAGGCCACTTCTTATTGTGACAATTGGCCCGCTTGTATCGAAATCAATTCGTGAAATACAGAGCCACGATATTATTCCCCCAATATACCGTCCATTTTTATTACACAGTCTTTTTATGTTTAGTGAATCTTAATTGGACGTAATTAAACAAAAAGGATCCAATCCACATCCACTCACTTTCGAGATATATCAGTTTGAAGTTTAAAAGTGTTTCTCCCTCTTGTTTTATTTTCAAAACTTATAATGTCATGTAACTCCAGAGATACTTATAAATGTTGGATTTTTTTTTTTGTTGAGGTAAGACTTTAGGAACGGTTTCGTACGTATAACTCATTGATAATTTTGTAGATTGGTTCCATTTTGCTTAACTATGTCCAATTAATTTTAAAAATAATATAATCTGTAGAATATTTATCAACTGAAATCTGTTTGCTGCTTGTAAGCTGGCAACCCTTATGCACAATCATACTACTCCGTCTTGGAAAAAAAAAACAGAAAAGTTTACACGTCTCGAACACATAAACAAAAACTGAATAGCTAAATGACAAATCAATGTTTGTGGACTCAATGTTATTTGGCTATGCAAGAGTTCTTAACTTTAATATGTGTATTTGACTGAGTAAATACTTATTATTACTATTACAATAATTTGCTTCGGAGCCGAAATTATCAATACTAAGAATGTAAATCGTATTCTAATATCAACTGGTATCAAGAGGGCGGGGTCAACAACAATGGGATTTTCGTATTTTGTATAATTTACACTACATACATAACATTACGCTAGGGAAAGGCTCTCACTACGGGACATGTGTGTAAACGGTCAAATTTGAAAGTTAATACCGTAGCATTCCGCGCCTACTAGTAATAGCGTAATGGCTCTTGGCTCGCCTACGCACCACGGGCTGAAGGTCCAGCAAAGACCGACCCCCTCTCCCGTATGACGTATGCGCTCGAGACAAATCATGAGTATATCCACATTCTCCACAAATACACCAACAATGAACTGAAAATCCCTTTTCTTGTTTCTTATTACCAACATATACATTCTGACGAAACTATTCAACTATGACCGTTTGAAGTACAACATTAATTTTTTTGTGTTTTTGTATTGTATGTTGTTATTTTTTTTTGTTTTTGTAAATAACTTCACATCGACTTATATTTAGAAATAATTGTCTATTGGGAATGTTGTCACAATGCTCCTTGAAAATTATTGGTCAGGCGTTATAATGAGATAATAAAAGATGAGTAAACCGTTTAAGCCATTACCGCAGCGCCACTATCCCCGAAAGCTGCATCGACAATGTGTAAAGACTTGAGAACGAAAATTAACTTCTCAGAAAAATGTTTCGAAATGTCGCTTTCGGGTTTTCTACAAAACACCAACATCATGAGTCGTGGTGCTATACTGGCATTAGTACAGCAGCTTTTAAGCCATCCCTATATCTTGGAATCCTGTTTCATTCCTTCAAGCTTACGTCGTTCTCAAAAAAAAAGTCGTTACAATTATCAATGGTACTTCACGATGTGATGGCGGTGCTGAAATTACCTAGACCATTTACCCACTGTTATGCCGTCCTCAAAGATTTGCTAACAACCGTTGTTGGTTCATAATTTCTATGGGAATATACAAGGGGACACATCGATTCACGTTACAAACTACGTAGTTTAATACGATCGCTGGGAGAGAACAATGCATGGACAAAATTTAGTTATGTTAAAATTTCTGAGGACGACATCGTTACTGCGGCATTCGTTGATCCTTCCCTATCGTTCCCTCGACCCTATTATGACAAACTTTTTGGTAAACTTTTAATGATACAATGAAAACCTATCCCTCATCCCCAGAAATTATCTAGAATCCAAACGTGTATCTTATCAGTTCAAGAAACAGACATAAAAATGCAGACAAACTGCCTATGCCAATAATCCCTGTAATTGGGAGGATGAACTAAAAATAATACGACTACCTAGCTTACACCTGAGCAACATCTGGGAGGCAGTTGTCCAGCTTGTGGACTTTCAGATCAACGTTGCCATTTTGTTCGACGACGGTCTCCAGCGTCTTGTTGTTGTTCTGAATGCTGTCGTCGCTGCATTCGCACATGTCGTCGGTGACTGTCACCGTGACTGTCTGGCCGTCGTTGGGCTTGTTCTCGACGAAGTTGACCAGCACCTGGGCGGGCTCCTTCTTCTTGCGACGGTCTTTCCTCTCGTGTATCGCAGGCGGCAAGTTCTTCATTCCGTCAGAGGAAGAGGATGTCTGCCTCTGGTAGTGCCTCAGCGCTTTGCGAACACCGCAGCGGCACGCCCTCAGGGCTTTCTCTCGTCTAAAAAAGTACGTGTAAAAATAACTTAATAAGGCCCTGTGCGAGGTTTTTGTTATATAACATGGGACCTGCAGCTAAGGACTGCTGATCACGAGCACGGAAGAAAAATACAATGGAAGTGTCTTAAGCCTCGATTACTGAGGACCGCTACCGCCAAAACTATACTCATAATTTGAAACACATTATCAATCTTGGTAATTGGTCGTAGTTTCAAATTGAAAAACAAAATAAATTCTGGACTGTTAATATAATTTAAAATTTACGCTGCAGGCAGTCGTTAAAAGTTCAATATCATCAATACCTATTATTGCAAATTACGACGTATCGATTTTATATTGAAATTTCAATCAATGTGCTGCCATCTAGCGGTTTCTGCCGCCAAACAGTAATGTCATCATTACTGTGTTCCGGTTTTCAAGGGTGCTAGTGAAATTACAAACACATGGGACTTGTCAACTTAGATCCTCTCAGATCTTTGCGACTTAAAGCTCTTAGTATCACTGTAACTGTTATGGACAGGCGTGTAGCTTAACAACAGGCGCACGACTCGTTTGTCTCGTCACTTGAAGTTATAAAAAAAATTGTATCGATTTTTTTTATAGTGTGATATTATTGAGGAGACAATTTTATTATTATCTCCTGGCGATGATGATAGTGAGGTACTTACTCAACGAGGGCGCGTTCCCTCTGCTCGAGCTGCAGCCGCACGGTGCACACCTCGAGATACAGCTCGTTGGCGCGAGTTAGTTGTTGCTCATACACCAAGCGGACATCGCGTGCGTGCTTCATCTCCTCACGGCGATGAGTGTTACTCTCCTCGACAGGTTCGCTCCTGTAACAATATCCACTACATAATTAAACAGTCATCATCAACCCCTAAGTCCCACTCCTGGGCATGAATCTCCTCTAAGGGAGGGTTTAGGCCATAAGCCCGTCGCGCTTATTGAGCACGCGGATTGAATTTGACCATCGAGTACATAACCAGAAATAGAGACGAAATGTCATTTAATTTGTTTGAAAACTATTATACCAAATCATTACTGTCACAACTGCGCTCCGAAACAATTGACGGGATGTCCAGTTTAACTTGAGCTTTGATATAATGGACGTATTTTGAAAAATTACATATTTAATATTTAATAACCGATGAAAAGTGATTCCGTTTGTTTCGTAATTAGATGTTTTACTGTTTTTTACACACCGCCGAATAGAACAGCGCCTATTGTTAGAAATATTATTTTTATTACAATAAATACATAATATTTTTGGAATATACGGAGACGTACACACAGTTATTGACGCTGTACTATTTCAGTTTTCCCATTTGTGATTTTAGCGCAAACGAGGGTTGATATTTAAAAGTAATATAAGACCCATTTACCTGATGAGTTGCCAGGGGTTATATACTCAATGGATTTCACCCACATTCTTCCGACGGTAGAACACGCTCTTTGACATACCGATTAAACCTTCAAAGCTAGCGAGATTTATTGATATTCAATATTTACAAATGTACTTAGCATAAATAGACTAATTAGATCACGAAAAAAAAAACAATGCCTTAAGGATCTATACAACAACAAATGGCTTTAGTTGTTTCCGCGTAATAGGAAGCGCCCAGTTAAACGACACGAAAGTTTTTGCGCAGACGCTGCGCGACCATCGCCCGGTTACCACGCTTTCACGTACATTAATGGCAAATCTGAATTCTACTTATTAGGCAACAACATTTAAATTTCTCGGAATATGCAGCCGCGTTGACCAAAGACGAGCCAGTCTCGCCCGTGCTCCCGAGACGCTCATTTACTTAACAGGTCATTTTTTTAACAGTAAACTTCGTAAACCGACTGCGGACTCTTTTCTTACTAATTCAACAACTTATTGACGCAAAAATATTATCAAATTTAAAATTAAGTGCAAACGCACTCACTGAACATAGCCCCGCACTAGGGAATATCTGTATCGCAGGTGCCATGGACATACATATAAGACAACTACAAATTAGACCCAAACTCACGAGAGAAATTAATGTATTATATTATATTTCTCCCGGTCAGGGAATGGAACGTGGGACCTTTGCGTGGCAGCCCAGCATGGTAACCGTTCGGCCACGGAGGCAGTTATTATTTATATTATATTAGTTGTATTTAAACTAGTTGTTTGCACTATACAGATGGCAAGTGCGTTACCGAGATGGTTCACTCTTTTGTCCTATTGTACTCTAAAGATGAAGCGAATAGGAGCAAACAATATTTCGCCAACTATACAAACATAACGATTTTGGAAGTGAGAAGGCGTTAATTTTGGTGATAGTACAGTACGTAACTTGGAGATTTAAGTCACAGGAATGTGTCGCCCCAGAGATTTGAACCGTTATCTTAATTGCGAAGTAATCATTCTCTCTCGAACGGGCAAGACAAGTAAAAGAGATTTACCGACACACGGAAAATGCCTGGAGAAGCTTTTGTTAAAATTACCACTATCCCTCAAAAGAAAGCTCATGGACGTGCGTATGTTCCCCGTCCTTCCTACCTAGGAAGGACGGGGAGCACCTGCTCAAACTAGATCTTTGACGAAACTTCTGAAGTTCGCATTACTTATATATTAATTAATTATTAAATAAATAAATAAAAAATATATACTGAATTAACTATCTTATACTTTAATATTAATAAAAACTCTATTAACTCTAATAAAAATTCAAATATGCATTATCACTTGAAAATTACTAAAAACATACGCATAATAGAAGTATGTGGTTCGTGAGAGACAGAACATTTATACATAATTCTCAGAACTCTTCTATTGAGTAGTAACCTTTAGTTACGGGGAACAAACTTAACTTGTTTTTAAAAGGTGTACCTTTGTCCTGCATTTTCAATGTCTGGTATTTTATTATATATGAGTATAGCCCTATTTTTATACATCGCTAGATTGGGTGTAGGAGTGATAAATTGTGTTTAGGGCAAACACTTTTAACTGGTTCAAAAATGGATACGTGTTTTCTAACAAACATTGCAGTTTCAAGGATGTATATTGACGGTAGAGTAAGGAGGTTTAGTTTTGTAAAATGAGGTCTGCAGGAAACTCTCTCACGCAAGTTTAATATTATACGAAGGCATTTTTTTTATAATGAAGAGGTCATTGGCAATAGTGCATTCGGGGTGTGTCAGCGAGGCATGAAGCCGAAAAACTGTCAGACCGCGTGCGAAACAGCTATCGAGTATATAACCAGAAATAGACACGAAATAAGGGCCATCCATCTCTGGCAACTCATCGGGTAAACGGGCCTTATAGGTATGTATCACTTTTAACCCGGCGCCAATGACGTTGGGTCATATTGACCCGAGGCGATTTACAACGGGCATATTTTTGTTTTACGCCAATTGCACGATTTCAACGTTTGAGTAGCTGGAGATACAACCCTCCTCTACCCGACTCGCTGGTGTACTAAATGTGAAGCCATCTGCACAGCCAAGTAATACGTGCATTAAGTCAAAACGGGTCAATATGACCCAGCGTCATCGCTGGCGTGGTATTTTTGTGACTGACATTATTGGTTTATTTACTGTTTATAATTAATTAATCTTATTCCTGCTGCTTGTTGCGTGCTGACAGACATCAATTTAATCATTTGGCACCAATACGTGAACTTTCCAAAGCATTTGTTGAACAATGCCAAAAATGTATCCTGCGGGCGAAAACTGCACTATTGATGAAATGTTGGTGGTATTCAAAGGACGATGCAAATTTACGCAATACATACCAACCTCTGGCACACGCGAGAGATGTCAAGTATGTCCGTTCAAACAGGATAAAAAAACATCTCATACATGTAATGCATGCTAGATTTATATATACTACCTATATACCCGGATCATAAGGGAAGGTACTGCAATAGTTGCAGCAGTTGCACGTCTCTGATTGAGGACGTAGAAGACTAATTTCTAATAATAAGTTTGAGTGACCTTTCTTTTAGTATATAAGACTATTAATTGCTATTATTATTCAGAATATTTTACTAAAAATAAAAGAAATATCAAATTATGTTTTCAATGTTGATTTTGCACGTGTTATTGAGAACGCTAATTAAATATTTATTTATACAATTTATTGTTATTATTTTTATTTCAGTATATGTCTTGACGACCCTTACTTAATACGTATTTGTTAAAATTTAGACAACTACTTTAATTTTACAAAAAATTGTCAATGAAATTCGGGTCACGATGACCCAACGTCACCGTCGGCGTAATTATTTTCACGTCATTGGCGCCCGGTTAAATATCAACTCTCGTTTGCACTGAAATCACAAATTAGAAAGCTGAAATAGTACAGCGCCAACAACTGACCTGTATGTACGTCTCCATATATTCCAAAAATATTTCTGTATTTATTGTAATAAAGATAATATCTCTACCAATGGGGGCTGTTCCATTCAGTAGTGTGGGAAAAACAGCAAAACATCTAATTACAAAACAAACGGTATCACATTTCATCGGTAATTAAATATGTAATTTTTCAATTTTCATCTATTATAGCAAAGCTTAAGTTAGACTGGTCGATTTGAAGTGAAACAACTGACGACACCCGTAAAAGTATACGTTTCACATCATGCCATAAAAACGCACTTGATGGTAATGCAGGGTCTGGTGAACATGGTAGCGGTTTGCACTAACTCTTGTTTACATACTAAACCACGTTGCATTTCGTGAGACACCATTGACCTACCAATAAATGGATATTTTTTAATTAATAATTTAAATTGTAAGGTCATTGCAGTACTGCCTAATTTTGCTTGCAACAATTTAAGGGCCCAAAAACACCATATTCAGCGTCTACTGAAAATTAAACAAAATGCACCATATTTAGCTTCGACTGAAAATTACTTGAACATAAGAGTAATGGCTAAAAAGCCTTTATCGTAAATATTAACTAATTTTTATATATATTATTATATCGAATTTTGTACAAATTCACTTAAAGAAATACTAAAGAGATACATACATAAAAATATTACTACAATTATGATAATAAGCCTGTACTATAAAAAATGTACCGATATTCCAATTAAACGTTAACTGAAATATCCGTATTTCCGAAAACCGATTTATAATAAAGCCTTTACGCTTTCGACTAATTTCGATGCTTTTCACATAGACAAAATTAGCTTTTGTTTTAATAATCTTTCTAAAAAAATAAATTTGACGTTATTGAAATTCGAGCTAAAATTATTTAGGGCAAATGTATTTTCTGACTTCTGATAGGTAATCCCAAGCCGTAAAACTAATACAACAATATTTTGTTGGTTATTGCTAACGTTTAATATAAAATCATTTTAAAAATAAGATTAAAATCAAAGCGACTCTATAGTTTCCTTGTTCTAAATATTTCAATCGCTTATGGTTCGAACAATTAAAAATGACCAAGAAGTTTATATACGCTTCTTCAAATTGATGTAATGGGTCTCGTTCCATCTTTTACGCATGCAATGTGTAGAAAAAGGACAGTTAGCTATTTGATTATTTTGTGTGCCTTTGTAATTTATATTTACGATTCATTTATATACAAATTAAATATTATACAACTGTACAAAATAACACTTTTAAATGATAACCATGATAATACAACATATTCGTTTAGTGAAAATATGATACAAAATCCTGTTTTACTGCACTAATTTTTACAAGTTATTATTATATTGTACTGCATGATTGACAACCGCGCTGTCAGTTGATTAAACGAAGTCTGTTGCGCAATTGACGCTCTGTGTGCGATTTTAACGCCCTACAGGTGCGGACACTTTTTAGCGCGAACCCGACGTCCATTTATTAGTAGGTTAATGTGAGACACTAGTCAACGGAACGTAAACGCAATACGCAAGGTCGACTGATGATCTATTAATCACGGGCTCGATACGATACCCTACCTTACCCTACCCTACGGCGGTACCCTACCACCAAATAGATCTAAAATGCATATTTTCTGCGCATAAGCCATGGTTGCCGGTACCTGTGGCACGTGTAGTGCAAGTCAATGACCTTTGGATCAAGCATGGTTACCGCAATTAAATAAAAAATAAGAATTTAGGAATTTTTATAGATTTATTTTTTTAGTGATTTGGGTCCAGTTTCGGATATAGAATGACCTCTGTAATTATGGCGCGAGTGCAAATCAACACATTGTAAACTCGATGGAAACAGCATACTGCTCTCCAAAACACAAATTGTTGTTACTGCAAGTTTACATTGTGTTTTTCTAAATAAATAAATCGGTGACGATGGTAATACAGCCGAAAACTTAAAATGGAACTGGGCCAGACACGTCTGCCGCATGTCAAACGAGCTGTGGGCAAAGACTACCACGGAGTGGATCACACCAAGCCAAAAACAAGCCACGGAAGACCCAGAACAAGATGGCGTGACGAATTGGACGCCTATACATCGCGAAGACTGGAAAAAGGGAAGGGAAGCCTTTTCCCTTTGCAGGACAGTAATGGCTGAAAAATGATAATGAGAATCGTTCTCTTAGTGGGCTACCACCTTTCAAGTACATTACATGCTACGTATATTATATTGTTACCTGGCATAGAATTTTTCCATGCCGTCCTGCACCTCTTTTCGCCAAGTGGCCTGCGTCACATTGAAGCAGTCCGCCTTGATGTTGCTTAGCTCCTCGCCAGCGATTTCCAAATGTGCAGCGATGATCTTGAACGGGGGCCTAATAAACAATAATTAAAACATATTTCAGAAGTAAGCAAATTACAATTTTTGTAATTTTATTTTAGTATTTAAAAATGTGTACAATTTTCTTAATTAAACATAGTCCAACAAAACTGTATATATACAGTTTGACTGCAGGATCGACGGATCGAGTCTCGTATAAGCAAAAAGTTTCAAACTGACAAAATGTGGTTGAAAATACTTAAATAAAATAATTACTAACTTTTCTTAAGGTCTGTATATTATTTTCTTCCGGAAAAAAATACGGTTTTGAATAGACAATAAAGAAAAAAAGAGTAACAAAAATATTACAAAAACACAGGTTGATGTGCTCCAATTTTTTTTATAAAATAAAATTTCTTTGAAGGGGCCGACGCAAAATCCCTTCAGCGATCTGTAACGTCCACAACACGCACAACACCGTCGCGGTTAGGGAACATGCCGGCTATAACGCCCCGAGGCCATGTTCCCCTCGGGGAGTCTCCCATCAACGACAGCACGGGGAATGTAATAAAAATATTACAAAAAGGATGGTGCTGTCATGCACACTGACTATTCAGTTATATTTCACAAGTTTGTGAAATAATGACCTTTTAATATTTTTAAATTTATTTTTTTACTGTGTATGGAAGCTGTTTAATATGTATGGAAACTTGAAATCGTCACATTGATAAACGTTTTCTTCAGGTTCCTCTCCCATCGGAGAATGAACAACATCACGAGCATTAAAGAGCGAAGTGGCAATGTAGCCGAACTACTCCATCAAATTCTTTAATCAGGAGTGCCACAACTCTTGGTTCCTTTCGATTTTGCCCTAGATGATGCATTTATTTCCATTGATTCATGAACTGCCGTGTACATGCGTGTCTCTAACCGCCAAGCCCACGACTTGTTCATCCGTCACTTGATAGCATAAAAAATATTCCTACACGTAATGGTGTTCATAAACTCCATCTTTCTCTTCTACTCATTCGTAAGCGTCTCTACCTAGAACCTAGAAGGGGAACCTATTCCCCTTCTAGAGACGAAATGTCATACATTTCTTCACATTTATCATTTAAAATATTTATTTTACAATACCACAGATAGAAGCTGCCTGAAAAATGTAGAAACGGGTCACAACTGCGTATTTTTGTCATTTACTTTCAAATATCACAAGATCGAGACAATCTAAAAGAGCTAAATGGGTTACTACCATGGAAATTTTGTCATCCAAGTACGCATATTAGCTGTATAATAACATTTTTTTTTATAAAATTTTTGCTTCACTATAATTTTTAACCTTATAAATGGCAAATATTGAATATGGACTGGAGTCTTGTTAGTGAATTAAATGAATTTATGACATTATGCCGACGACTGTTGAGAACAGGCATACTTTTCGTCAAAGAATTACAATACTTCTTAACATAAATTACATTCTCCTGTCATTCACACCCCTCATAGAAGAATGTCATAAGTGAAGTTACGTCAAAAACATTCATTGCTCCATTAGACAAATAGAAAGAAAAATATAACCTACATCCTATGCAATTCTTGTAATACTATCGACTAATATTGTAGAAAGAGTTACAAAAATTGGAGAGGATATTGGTTATATTTTTCTGTAACTAATGGAGCAATAAACATGTTTGACGTAACTCCACTTATGCCATTCTTCCATGAGGGGTGCAATATTAGAAAATTTCGGAAGTCTGACCTGTTGCGTGACACGCGGTTCCAGCATTGGTTGAGCAGCAGTTGCAGGCTTTCGGGGCAGGTGGAGGGCACAGGCAGAGAAATGGTGTCTGTTCCCACACCCCACATGATAGCGTGCGTCTCCATGTTCTTGTACGGCACTTCCTGTTAATTGCAAAGATGGATAGACATTTCTTGACACCATGCAACACGTACCACGATAACCAAGTATTTAAATGTTATAAGTAGAGTAATTTGTAAGAAGATTAATATGTAATTACATATTTTTGATTTAAATAATTGACGTTCTTTAATTTGTTTTCTACATATAATGATATTTAGAATAAAAAAAGTTACTTTTATTTTCCATATTTACAGGTTTAGTCTATATTTTTACACGAAACTTGGAATAATCCATATTTTCAATATTACGTGTCATTTTATTTAATAACAAAATAAAGATGCGTGCTTGACAAAAATAAAGGTCTTACACTAAAAAAAATTAACAGTATATTTAATCTTGAAAATTAAATAAAAACATGTAATTGTGTATTGTATAAATAACAAAACTTAGATTGAAGTGAAAAATTTTTTTTTTTTTTTATAATGAAGCACAGTGCATGTGAAAACAGGTGTTTTTTATCAAGAACAACTGTCAAGAACAGTTAGTTTATTATATGTAATGCTTAGACTATGGAAACTGAAGGACATGTTATGTTGACATATATAAATCAGACGTTATATGTATATGATGCATTTCGACGTTGAAAACATAAACATGTTATTGTCTTTGTTTAACTATTGCGTGCCGACTTAAGTCAAAAGAGATAGACATTACATTGAAAATACGTAACGTCATCTTAAATGCCAACTGTGTCCTTTTCGCAGTACATGAGGTACATGATACGGTTGTCAAAGGGAAGTTCTACAAATGTCAAAACAATTTTTTTCCAAGTGTTTTATTGAATTATTCGCATGTATTGTAATAAAATATACAAAAATATTGAATTGAGAATAATTAAGTACTAATAAAAATTCGTCGCTGCAGCATTACGGCATGTGGTATTAGAAAAAGCGAAAATCACATTACATTGTACAGTACCTGTTATTTTTCTGTCTATAAAACACACAAAAGCCCAAATATCTCATGTAATTAGACATATTTAAGTAGTTTATTCATAAATATTGAAAAATTTTGCTTTGGTTTCTTCAGATTGCCTGTTTGTTTTTATATTTTGATGATTATTGTTAAGGATTATTTTGAGATAGTGTTTTGGAAGCATACATATTATCGATATTCTGTTATTAAAATAATTCACTACGAGGTTTTTATTATTTTTACTACTTTAAGTTTACCTATAAGTCAAAAAAGAAAAAGAATGGTTGAGAATCATAGGAGTGCCGAATATAAACATTGAATCAAAGACCATCTTCATTTATTCGCTTCATTTTGAAGAGTCAAATTTTTACATAACTTTGAATGTAACTAGATTACATGATAACGCAATACCATCATCAGGTTTATTGGTAAATAATTTTATATTTAGATTAAACAAGACTCATTTACTAGGCATTTTCAGTTCCTGAAAATAAAATTATCCACTCATTTCCGATTTTTTCCCACTGACAACTCTGACTACTAAAAATTCTTATTTTACAAAGCCAGCAATACAACAACCATGTTGGTCCAACGTTGCCGGGCGCAAGCCAATACCAACGTATAGACAGCCTATTTGCCTTACCTTTTGGAATCTGTTTAAAAGTTTATCTATGAAAATATGAATCTTGAGGTTGGAAATGTATAGGAGATCTCCAGATTTATATTTTTAAAGTTTTCTCTTTTTTTATATACTCTCAAATTACATTTTTTTCTGTGCAAATTCACCATTCGTAATATTTGAGTATTTGTAAACGCAAAACAATAAATTCAAATTTTATGCGAAATTCCCAGTTATTCCCATATATCCGAAAATATTCCCAAATGGAATATTGATCTACTTTAATTAAATGTTTGCATGTCGATAATGACTTATTTATTGGCACAGCCACAGAATACAAATTTATATTGCTAATACTAATTAATATTGCTAAATTAAATATAAAACAAATCTGCATTCCACTAACAGCTACGCACAGCTTTATCATTTTTTTAACACGGCTAAATAACAATAATAGTTTAACAAATACAATACATTGTGATTGGAGGTATACCTACAATTAATAAATTATAACTTAAGTAACCAATTCTAATTAACCAAACGAAAGTAAAGATCTAAAAATCACTACTGCGTTATCTTAAGATTGGAAGATTTTAAAAATGCGGGATAACTTTGTAAATATATGTCTAAACAGGAGTTTAGACATATATTTTCAATCTATCGTCGTATAATCTATCGAGTTTAGACATATATTTTATATAATCTATCGATATATAGGAATATAGATTATAATACGACACTAAATAAATCCGCCATTTGTTCGTTAAATTTTTGTTGCACGTTCATTTCGTAGTTAGGGCAATTCCTTTCTTTTTTTCCATCCTCTAAGATGTAATGTCATCGGATTTCCATAGATATCATATTTCAAGTCAATCGGGCATGAAAAATAAATATTCGTTTTAAGGTTGAGTTCCCTACACAAACAAAGCGGTCAGAGTTATAACTCCCCTCCTTTTGCGGGGGGTTAACCAGCTTACCAAGCATGGATTGCAATGCCAGTAAAATAAAATAAAAAACTTTTAGCTCTGAAAAAGTTGGCTTCAACCGTCTCATTAGTAGACATCCGTACCCACATCGGTACCCAGTAGTGGTAAGAGTTTAGCGAGTTCGATCAGATGCATTTTGAAGACCTCCGTGGTCGAGTGGCTTGCATACAAGTTTTCATGCAGTCGCCATCTCTGAGGTCAGTGGAGCAGGGTCAATGCAGAAAACAATTACTTTTGTATTATCTCTCGGGTTTAGGTGGTACCGTCGTTGTTTCCAATTTTCATAACACACATACTTTAGTTACTTACTTCGATACTTACTTCGAGATCAAAGCAATGTATGTGCTGTTGTGCAATATGAGAAAAACA
>NW_020656001.1:1551830-1640344 GCF_003589595.1 Hyposmocoma kahamanoa
CATTTTTCCTGTTCTGTTTGTTTCTTGTTTGTCTGTTCTGTTTGTTTTGTTTGGACCTATTTGGTTGGTTCTGTTTCCGTTATGATACTTCCGTTGCATCGTTAATACATGAAAATTTTTACATGAAAAATGTTACTGTGTATCACAACGAATGCCACCTGCATCGCAATTTCGTCACGGTACAGTGTACAGTTCGGAAGCAATCATGGAAATTGCATCAGACTCGATCCAACTCGATCTCAACTGCCACTTTGCAATTGCGACGATGAAGCGACGTCGTAAACAACTTGTATACGTACTAAAATACATTCTGTTCGTTCATATCAATGCCAAGTAATAGCAAGTCCGTTTGCGGATGCTCCCAAAATTAGTTAAATATGATTTGTTTTGAAGTATAACTAGCTTTTTTTGATTTAGCGTCGACTTAATAAACTATACATAATTTTTTTATAATAAAAATTGACCTCAGAAGTTAGTGGAATTACATCCATTTGCAAAGTTTGAAATAGATTACCGGAAAGTGCGCGAAATCCGATTCACCCCCTAGTTTGCCACCCTTAGAGGTGGAATACCTTCTTCAAATTTAAATGGGATCAATACTAAGGTACTGTAGTCTAGGCTCTACTCTATGAGTAGAATCACTGGCTGAATGAATAGTTTTGGAATTAGGTGTTTTGAAAAATGAAGTAAGAAAAGAATAGAGCATCTTGATATAACGAAATAAACCCAACGCCGAAAGCATGTAAAAAAGTGCAATAAAGTATATTTTGAAGATTATTCCAGTTTAAATTCATAAAAGTACCTCTCGCTACGCAACCTAAGCTACGCCTCAGTTACAGTACCCTCTTTCCAACAAAAAAAGAATCATCAAAATCGGTACACGAACGCCGGAGTAGTCGTGTAACACACATGTGGGATTGGTAAGAATGGATATCCGAACGTGATGTCATCTTACGATAACATGCATAAGTACTATCCGAACGGGCGAATGAGTCAGATGGTATGAGTGAGTATTTGAGAGAAGAATGAATGAAGATGGTGTGGCTGGAACGAGAAGACGGAAGAGAGAGGACGTGTGCTAAGAATTGCGACTTAAGTTCCTTGTCTTTTTATGTAAAGTTATTTCTAGAAATAAAAGGATATTTTCCAACAAATCGTGGTGCTGGTTGAAGTCCTCCTGATCCTCCTCTCCTCCTCAAGTCCTCCTTTTTTATCAAGACGGTCCAAAAGTCACATTGAAGATTTTATTCACATGCAGTGGAAGAATCTTCGCATATCGTTCTTTTTGTCGCGATTAAACTGCCAATTTTACATAATGTAATTCAGAATTTTCGATTCTGTGTTGTTGTGATGTAAATAATTCATTTTTAGTCCCTACTGCAAAAAATAAATTTTCAGGATTTTCAATGTATGTAATGTAGAACTACCATCACCTAAATTATTGACAATAAATAAGATCTCCAGACGCTTGGGTGAAATAGAGTTATTTCCCCAGACTTCTTAGTTTTAAACAAAAAAATATTTTTTTATCATTTGTGTTCGATTTACTTCGAAAACAACGAAGAACAATAATAGAGACGAAATAAGGGCCACACAACCCTGGCAATTCATCAGACAAATGAGCCTTATATCACTTTTAAATATCAACTCTCGTTTGCACTGAAATCACAAAGTAGAAAACTGAAATAGTACAGCTCCAACAACTGACCTGTGTGTGCGTCTCCGTATATTCCAAAAACATTCTTTATTTATTGTAATAATGATAATATCTCTAATAGGGGGGGCTGTTCCATTCGGTGGTGTGGGAAAAACAGCAAAACATCTAATTGCAACACAACCGAAACCACATTCAAATATTAAATATGTCATTTTTAAATTATCGTCCATTATAGCACAGTTCAAGTTAAACTGGTCGATTTGAAGTGAAACAAGTGACGACACCCGTCAATTGTTTCGTATTCGGGGTGGCCAATCGGAACGCAGTTGTCACCGTAATGATTTGGCAGAAAAGTTTTCAAACAATTAAATGACATTTCGTCTCTATTTCTGGTAATAAACTAGATGAAAACAAATGACCTAAGTAATAATTAGTAAACTATATACTCCGCTTTCTAAGGTAATAATAGCAAGAAAAGTAATTAGTAACGCTCTACTCTTTAGCATAAAATTAATTAAAAGTAAAAATAAAATTGTCTATGTAGACTAATAATACAATAATCAACAAAAGTTAAGTTAGTAATATTGTTCATAAATTGAAATTAATAATACCTGTAGCTTCCACTTATACAAGATTTTAATAACCTCTCAACTAGAACATCCGGAAAACCCGGATGGCCGCCCTAGCTGCGTATGGTGTTTTGAACGTCTTGATCAATTCACGAACGTAGAAAATGTCTAAGTAAAGGTTTACTTAAGAGCTCTCATGCCAAAAAAGTTTTGACGTTGGCTCCGCCCAAATTTGTGAAACAAATGTACGCCTGAAGTTCGCGTGACATGCGACAGGAGATGTTGAATTTTGCGCATTAAAAGTACCAAATTCGTTTTAGCGGAATAACTCTAAAACTAAAGGGATTAAAAAAAATCCGTAGTGACAGTTCTCGATCATGCATAAATATAATTAATTATCTAATTTTTGTCCAAATAACCTGTAGCATTTCGAGGATGAATCGAAAAAATGTGAAAATTAGAGGTCATTTCGTGATTTTTATCTATCGAGGAAACTTTATTGTTTTATGTTTCTGATTAGTATCTATGCTTGAATATATCGTGTAGTTACTCATACAATATTTTATTTTTAACTTTAAAGTGGATATACCCCTCTAAAATCAAATCGAAGATTAGGAACTTTTCCTCTGTTCCCTCTTAAAGATATGGAACAAAATTTATAATGGTAATTTGACCGATCGCGACTGCGTAACAAAGTCCTTACCTTAACCTTGTACTGAATGCCATCGTAATAGCTAACCTGGGTCAGGAGCTCCCAAAGCACGACGCCGTAGGACCACACGTCGACGCGTTCAGAGCACGGCTCGTGGCGGATCACCTCCGGGGCCATCCAGGCCACGGTGCCGGTGAAGCTCATAATCGTGCTCACGTCGTTCCACT
This sequence comes from Hyposmocoma kahamanoa, assembly GCF_003589595.1. NCBI lineage: Eukaryota > Metazoa > Arthropoda > Insecta > Lepidoptera > Cosmopterigidae > Hyposmocoma > Hyposmocoma kahamanoa. Next base: position 1,554,936 of record NW_020656001.1, read on the forward strand.
CGCGGGACGTGCCGAAGTCGCTCACCTTCACGACCAGGTTATCGGCGATGAGGATACTGTGGAAAGAATGTGGAATTAGTCCTCCAAAGAACATTTTGTCGACATGTTTCGTACAATTAATTGTTGTTCATCGAATTCACTTGAATGTTATAAGGATATTTGTAAGTGTTTGAAAAGTAAATATTATATATAAGATTTCCTAAATATTTGCTTTAACATAGTAACTAAAAAAACAACATTTCCAGAAAATGAGATGAATGTAGCAACTGTATATGTTTTAATCCCATTATAGTCGTCACAAAATAAGAAGAGATCGTTAGAAAACAAGATTTAATTTAAGCAATATAGAGTTTAATATTAAATGATAAGTAAGTATTTTAAATGATCACAATGACAACGTGAACTTGTTATTGTAGTGTAGTTACATTAACAGAGTTCGCAAGGACATTTTTTTTAAGCGAAATTCTATTCAAAATTTAAAAAAAATAAGACTAAGGACGTAACTGTTTTCAGGGCGTTTCGGAGTAACTCAAAATTGAATTTTATTTTTAAACTAGTACAAAAATAATACTTGAAATTTGTTCTATCATGTTATTTGTACTATGCTTCATTAAAATTAATGTACTTTTTAAAAACTCATAAAGTTAATATTGGTTTGTTGACTGTTTCGTTTATTACATTCAAAGTTACATATTGTCTTCCATAGTTGTCAAATTTGATCTTAAATTAAGACGACTATAGCAACGACACAAACAACCGAACTGTGAAATTAAAGTTTCTGTCCTAGTGGGCAATGTAACGTTACGTCACAAACGGACACAGCTTATAAATGTGACGAAAATAATTGGAAGTAGTTAGTAAAAAGGATTTAATCCACAAAATTATCAAAAATGAGTTATTTGTACCAAACGTCCTACAGTCTAACCTCTTAGATCAGCAAAAAAATACTACAAATGGTCAGAAATGTATTTATTGTTTCTCAAAATATTCTCCGTTAGCGTTAATGCACTTTTTCATACGAATGAACCAATTTTGAAAACATTTATGCCACTCCTCCGTGACAAAAACATATTTTTTATAACGCGTAACTGGTTCTTCATTTTTGGAAATAAAAAAAGACACAAGGTGTCAGGTCGGGACTGCACGAGGGATGGCTTATAAGGTCAACGTTGGTCACCTTCAAAAATTCTTTTGTCTGTTTGGCCGTGTGAGAACTGGCATTATCGTGGAGTAAGATGATACGGCGTTTATGGTTGTTTTTACGGAGTTTGTCAATAACTTCCGGCAAACTGGTCGTGTCCCAAACACTATTCACCGTATTCACGGTAGCGTCACAACATATTTAATAAAATTCTGAACAAAACTATCATAGTTGTCACTTTTAAGTTTATTGAAATTCAATTTTATTTTGTGAAATTACTGCACTAGTTTGTTATAATTATTAGAACAAAGATCGAAACGCTAAGAAAAATTAATTCGATCCGGCGAGACTCGAAACAGCACCCTCAGGCAAACCGTGCCAAACGCTATGCCAACTAAGCCACGGAACTAACTAGCGGACCTTACGCTTTTTTATGTGCTTGTTGTAGATCTTTGTTTTTTGTTTTTAACGACTTTTTGCCGTGGCGCCATCTGTGAGAAATTTATTTATAGACAAGAAGAAGGTACCTCTCTCAAAAAGAAGATTTCATAATTACATAATTATGTCGAGTTATCAGGTTTTCGCGATTGTTACACATAGTTTGTAAGTCAATGCACATAGGGAATGAAACTATTTTTCCGGATTTAAATCGCGTATATTATGAAATCCGAAAAAATAGTTTCATTTCCTATATATAATTATGCTTTATATAAATACTTCTTCCGTTGAAATTGAATGTTACTTCCATTCCTGCTAAAGGGGTCGAGTAGGGATTACGTTGAAAAGGGGGAGGCGCCCGCCCAGGCCCGTGCGGAAGCCGTATTAAGCCGCGCAGTTGAAAGCGTAGCGGAGCAACTATACCGTACAAAACTGTAATACCATTTCGACGAAAATTAGTGATTCTATAAAATATGTTTTATTTTACAGATTCACTAAAGCACGCACACATAGTCGCATAAATATAAAATAAAATGCATTTATTTCAGACAACAATAGATTCATAATCATCATCAATCCATTTTTACGTTTCACTGCTGAGCACGGGTCACCTCTCTGGCTTTGACCACAGACATATATCTAGATGGACGCCGCAAGTACAGCAATTTGTATGAAAACCAAGCGTGCCACATTTTTTGTACCTACTATATCAGCTCGCCTAAATCGATTGATTGAACGGATTCATTTTCACATTTCACCATTCAATAAATCGATTCCAAATAGCTTAATTTTTGTTCAAGTATTCGTTGATTACAAATAGTGCAGTAGTTTTATTAATATAATAAAAAAATACTACAATAAGATAGTTAACTCCTTTATTCTACTTGTTTTAAATGTCGATTACTTAAAAAAAAATATTTTAAATAATTTTAAATTTATCACATAACATTTTTTGTAACAGATCTTATCGATTAACTTAAATAATGAAAACGCACGTCAACTTGGGACCGTCGGCAATTGATCAAATTGATGAATAGCAAGACAAATCAATATGTTCATCATTATATCAGCCGGAAGACGTCCACTACTGAACATAGGTTACCCGCCGCCGCCATCGGTTACCAGCCGCCGTTACCAGGTCATTCGTCCATCTAGTAGGGGGCCGTCCCACTGAACGAGTTCCGGTTCGTGGTCTCCATTCAAGGACCTTTCAGCCCCAAAGGCCGTCAGTTCTACGAGCTATGTGCCCTGCCCACTACCACTTCAACTTGCTAATCCTTCGAGCTATGTTGGTGACTTTCGTTCTTCTACGGATCTCCTCATTTCTGATTGAAAATGTTACTGCTGACAAAATATGGTAAAATCTTATTAATCAGAAAAGGTTTATTTAATGACGGCCTCGTGTGAAATTTTTGTGATTTGTTTTTTATTTCTCGGATTTCTAACTCTGCTACTCTGCATATTTGGATAGCATCTTAAGTAGATCACATTCGTCCTCGAAAGCAACGAACTCATGCGTATGACCAACTCCAGGTTTTTGTAAAGGCAGCGCACGGTTAAATCTTTGCATTATACATTTTTTTTGTATTACTCGTACTACTTGTCCGGCGATGTATGTAATTATTTGCTCACTATATTCGGACATTTGAAGCAATGTGCTGCAAAAATTATCGAAATTACAGATACTACTGATTACATATACTACAAAACTGAAACAAAAAAGCGAAACCTTAGTAAACGTTACAACAAAAGAATTATAGAATATTTTTATAATATTGATAAGGCCATAATAATTTTCGTCCCTTTGTTTTCAAAATCGATCAGAATCGAGACAGTGTTGCCTAACGTATACATCACTAAATGTTAAATTTGGCCAAAAGATTGTACAAGCGGGGCCGTACCACGAAACTGTATGCATTATACAAAAGTGCGTTCGTTCGATGTTCATGGCGTATAATGGCAAAGGATCACAAATATATCGCACAAAGTAAAAGCCGCAATGTATTTTTATTGTATGTATTAGTATTATTGTGAACCTTCTTCGACGTGCAGGTTTCATCAGGATGTTTTCCTTCACCCGGATTCGAACCCACGGCCTTTGCTTGAGAGGTGATAGATCAAACCATTACGCTACCACGGCTTTTTTTTCCAGATCCATAAAATGTTAGTGTTACAAAACTTAAATAACTATATTAGAGAAAACCAGTGCTATCCCATCTGTTTGCAACAACTTTCCTTACATATTTCTACCGCCAAGCAGCAACGTCAGCATTACTGTGTTCCGGTTTTGAAGGGTAGGCTAGGGTGTTGGTGAAATTACAAGCACATGGGACTTGTCAACTTATGTCTCAGGGTGACGGGCGCAGTGGTACTGTCACTCAGATCTTTGCGATTTAAAGCTCTGAGCTACACGCTTGTCCATAACACTCCAACTATTATGGACAAGCGTGTATCCATAACAGTTGGAGTGTTATGGACAAGCGTGTAGCTTACCATCAGGCGCTTATTCTGTCAATGACAAGTTAAGACTATTTTCTCGGGAACGGGTTTCTGATTAGGAACGAGGAAACACCCAAAGCCGCCTCTGAAAGTGTCTGTAATAGACCGTTTACGACACTATTCAAAACCATGTTTGGTGGTGGTATCAAGACAAAATATAATTTGACACAGGTTTTGAAACCTAGAAACGCATGTCACCTGCGGCCTTACCATGAGTAATATTATATAATATAATGATATACACTTCATGTAGCGCTGTCTCGCAACTAAACTGAATCGTAATAAGACCGTAGGCATTATAATAAGCACGCTGCACTCGAGAACTAGACCAACTATCATGGAACTTGCACCGTACGTCTTCTTGTTAGAAGTTTCTACAACATCGAAAAATTTGCTCCACAGCACTGCGGGGACTACTTTACGAGCATCCATAGAATTTGTATTGTACACCCAGACTTCTTGTTAAAAGTGCAGTCGAAGGATAACTTTAGCGGCTTCCATGGAAATCGTGTTGTATACCTAGAACATCTTGTCAGAAGTATCTTCTATGTTGAAAATTTTCTCATCGGTAAACAGGATGGAAGGAAAAAGATCGTCCAGGGAAGTACTGCCACCTTACCTATTCCTGCCGTCAGCATTGCTGTATTCCGGTTTTGAAGGGGGACTCGTCAAAAACTCAGATCATTGCGATTTAAAGCTTTGAGTGGCACTGCAACTGTTATGGACAGGCGTGTAGCTTACCATCAGGTTCACGACTTGTTTATTCCGTCACTTGATATGATAAAAAAAATGCTTTAAAAGACTTTACCACCCATCTCAGTCAACAGTGACCATGGGACCTGTAAAGGGTCAGAAACGTTGGTTTGTTTGAAAAAACAAACATACGCGTTTTAAATCCCGAAAAATAGTTTCATTTGCTATGTGTAACAATCGCGAAAACCTAAGAATTTTTTGTATATATCAAGGTATATAAAAAAATGTTCCGTTGCTGATTTGCATGCATCTTCAACATCTTTGGTCCTACTCCAATCCATTTGTGAAGTTATCAGCTTCTGTTTGCAATAGCATCATAATTGCCTCTGTCACTACAGGAGTCATTACGGAAAAATGTCGTCTGCTTCTTTTCTTAACGTATTTGAATTTATTTACTAGATAAAATGTGTAAACATTTTATAGACATATTAAGATATGCATATTTGCACGATAGTTTTAATAACGCAACATCGACCGTCAGTGACTGAATGAATACCATCATTGCCATTCCACTGGCACTCTAGTAGCAATGACTCAACTTTAGCAGAATAACAACTATTATCATAAATGCAATATAATCTCGGTATTGTGTCAATGGAATTACAATAATCAAGAAACTCGTTCGAAATTAATTTTGCGTTCTTGTAGCTTTCATATATTTTTTATTAATTAAAATTTGGCAACAAACATAGACAAACCACAATTTTTGAATCTTTATCTGTTTCTATTTTGCCACAGAATATTTAAAAAAATGCAGTTTACTTAAATTCGATTTTTTTCAATAAACGTTGAGTAAGTTTGCGAAGTCAGTGTTAAAAGATGTTCATTTAAGTGGTATATCTATGTATATCCCCGAGGAGGCGGCTCGGCCACGCTCTGGCAGGCCTGGGAGTACGAGCGCCGATCGCTTGGCACAGTTGTTGAAAGGGATCTCTCTCTGCCGAACGTGGTTCGCGCCATATATATAAGTAAAGAAATATATATAAGGGACCTAGGAGAAGGACACAGACTACTTTTTGTCACAATAATGTTAAAAAGGGTGAAATATGGGATGCAAAATTTGTTTGGAAAACCAAAAACTATGAAAATTAGTATAGTACAGTGGGCTATTCGAGGTGCTTATTCTGCGCAGACGAAGTCGCGGGCACCAGCTAGTTTAAATACATTAACATTAGTATTTTACATTTTCACTTTTTTTATTCTGTAAAATGTGCCGTTTATAAAATAACACAAAAGTACATAATTATTAAGTATTCGTAATACAAAGATCGAACATTTAGAAAAAACACCTTCGATCCTACTGTATTCGAACCGACGTCTTCCAGCGAACCGTGGCAGACGCTATGCCAACTAAGCCACGGAACGAACTAGCGGGACTCACGAATTTTTCTATGTGCTTGTTGTCGGATCTTTGTATTTGGTTTTTCAACGGTATCTAGCTGGACCACGAAATACTTACATAGACTTCTCATAGATGACGCTACGGCTAAAAGTCTAAGGGTCGTATTCTAGAACTCTACTCAATGCTCAAGACAGGATTTGAGTATGGTTTAAAGCACTCGAAATCATACTCAAGTCCCTGCCATTAGGGTCGTATTTCCAGTGCTTGTGTTTCCAGTGCAATCCTGACTTGACCATTGAGTAGAGTTCTAGAATACGACCCTTAGTGTTCGATCTTTGTATGAATAATTATAATAAACTAGTGGAGTCATTTCACCAAACACATTTGAACATCAATTCAGTATAAATTTAACAAAAGTACATACTTGGGGCTTTTGAGGTCCCTGTGGATGATCTTGTGCATGTGCAGATAGGTCATTCCGTACGCGATCTCCTTGGCCCACTTCAAGATCTGCTTGGGCGCGAAGCAGGCTCCGCTGTGCAGGAATTCAAAGAGCGGGCCGTACTGGCAGTACTCCATTATCACACAGTAGTAAGGTGACATCGTGCACACGCCGCGGAAACGCACTGTAACAAATTAAAATGATGAAGCACTGTACCGGACCTAAAAGGTTTTATAACAAACTAGTAAAACTCCTTATGAAAGAGGTCGTCCATAGAAGTACCGCCACCTTACATATTACACCAGGTAATGTGAGCATTATTGCGTTTCTGTTTTGAAGCAACAAAGGTGGTTTCCCACCGGCGAGGCGAGACGAAGATTGAAATTTGTATCTCAAAATTTCAATTCTCTCCTAGCCCTTGGTCTTTGGTGGAAATGGTCTGGGTTGACGAGGAAGGGCGAGACGAGAATTGAAGTATTTAATGATGTTATAACGAACCGTACTGCCGCCTACATAAAGTATTCTATTATTATACTCTTTAACGATTTCTCGCGCGCTCTCGCGCGATCTCGATCTCGACTATTAATATCAATCGCGAGGTTGTGGGGTACGTATGATTTGAGATTTAAAAAAAGATGGTTTCATGTGATTCTTCTTCCGTTAACATATTTAATAATAATAATAGGTTACGGGATATTTACATTACTTCAGCCGCGTATTTATCGCTAGATGAACAGAATAACATTGAATCTTCTTTATCCACACAATCACAGTGCGAGCACGCGCGAGATCACGATGTCTCGCACGAGCCCGCAATGTCTCGCGGAAGCTATAAATGGCAATTTTTGGTGGAAATACGCCAGCGAGATTTCAATTCTCGTCTCGCCTCGCCGGTGGAAAACTACCGTGAAGGTGAAATTGCAGGCACATAGACTTGTCAACTTATACCTCAGGGTGACGCACAGTGTTTTATAAATGTCAATTGTGACGTGCCATTTTATCCAGATTCCTATAGTTCGAACTTATGCAAATGCGAGAATAGAACACTGGGTGACAAATATGTATAGTTTCATCATGACATTGCACCACACAAACAGTCTTTGTAGCCCCTCTTGATTTTACAATGAAATAAAACTATATTGTTCTTTGTGCATCTCATATCTTGGAAAAATTAAAACAGCATCACAAACTGAAAATCTATCTATAACTTTATCTATAACCTTTCCAGAGTTGGCGCTGACCTATTTCCCTGTAACTGTCTGTAAATAAGATATTCTGTAGAAGTAAATCGTGAGTCCATTTGCGGTATAAGTTTTAGTAGTGTCTTGCTTTATGCGCGTGTGGTAGTGATGGAACAGACCTCTGCTTCTGCTTCCCCAACTGTGGAAGTTCCGCACGCTTTATCACATCTGTTTCCGTTTCTGCTTCCGCAACTTTTAGAACGGAACTTTATAAAATTCGCGATGGGCCATGAGGAATAAGAATAATTTATTATGTAAGCGCCGAGACACACAATACCTGATCTTAAAACTAAAATACAATAAACTACAAAATAAAATACAATACCTACAACAAAAAGTAACACAGAAAATTAAATTGCATAGAAATACTCTAGCTAAACACATAATTATAATGATAAAAAAATAAAAAAGTACATTAATTAATGAAATAGAATAGACTTCGTTTATTTGCCAGAATACAGTAATTACAAAGGTCTTAAGTAAAATTAGGTACATTGTATTCAACCTGCAAATATTAATGGAATTCAATGTTTAGTCTCTCTAGTTTCTAATTAATGTAATGAATTTGTAAATTCTAAGTATTCTTTATTACTATAGAAGCAATGTGTCAAAAGCCATTTTGTCAATTTAAATTTAAAAGTGTCCTTGTAACAATTTATTTTCGTTTGGTAATTTATTGTAAATAATTAAACATATGTTGAAGTAGTTATTCTTATAAATTACTTTATGGCAACGAGGTTGGTATAAGAGATTCATAATTTTTGCTCTAGTTTGCCTTTGAATGACTTCACCGCGTGTTTTAAAATATTGAGGATGAGAGTTGACAAATACGCAGATATCCCTAATGCACATGCAAGGCAAAGGTAATATGTTTAGTCTTTTGAACAGCGGTTTGCAACTGTCATCGAACCACGCGCCGCAAATTGCTTGAATACACTTCTTCTGGACTTTAAACGCTCTTTCTAAGATTACTGATTTACCCCATAGTACATAACCGTAGCTGAGCACGGACGAAACGTAGCCGTGATAGGCCGTCAACGCAGCTTCTGGCGAGACAGTTTGCCTTAGTCTTCGTAAAGCGCAAACAAATCTGTTTAGGTTCATGCACTGTTCGATATGTTCCTTCCAGTTAAGGTTCTTGTCGATTGTTAACCCAAGAAAGTTAAATGTGTCTACTTCATCTACATTATCAGAGTTGTAATTAATTTTAACCGGTATGGGATTTGAGTTGTAAGATCTAAATGTCATAACTTTGGTTTTACTTATACTAATATTCAAGTAATTGACGTCCATATAACTTATTACGTGTCAGTGCTTTATTTACGTCAATGTTAAATGCGTGTCGCGTGTCGCGACACACGAAAACGGGTCAAAAAAAAAGCAAGCTCAGCTATTAGCTACTGGAGAAACCCTGGAGAAACCCTGAGACACTCACATAGACAACCACAAATCACACAAAAAGTCACGAGATAAATAAATGCAGGCCATACAAATATTTCTCCCGGCCCAGGAATCGAACCCGGGACATCTGCGTGCAGACCAGCACATTAACCGTTCGGCCACCGAGGCACTTTATAGTATTTACATTTCCGCTTCCGCATCCGCTTCCGTTTCCGCTACCATTTACTTTTGACATCTGTTTCCGTTTCTGTTATGACACTTCCGTTGCATAACTAATATTTGGTATTGCACTACGAGCAGCACACATCCCTTCATTCATCGCCTTTTTACTTCTCCCGTCTTTCACCTGTCGTGATCTGTTCTAATGTATTGTGTAAGCTGTATTGTGTAAGAAGCTGTAAAACTAAATAATAAAATAATAAAAAAAAAAAAAAAAAAAATAGTTTAGTACGTAGTATTTTGGAGTACTGCTGTGGCATTTGGGAACCACACTACGCAACACACTCCTTGCGTTTAGAATGAATACAAAAAAGATTTATTTGGCACTTAATGTATTCCTGTGGAATTTCCAAGAAGAAACTCTAATGATATCAGCAGCGTTTATCACATTTCAGTATTATGTCATTAGATAATCAAAGAACTCTCTTGAACATGTCATTTGGATCAAAAATGTTTCATCACGAGATGGATTGTCCTCAGTTGCTTAAAAAATTCAAATTGCGTGTTCCTGTAAGGTTTCCTCGTAACAAAACCACTCCATTTAGTTTTCCATTTCGCAAAACCGTATCTGTCTCAAATGCGCCAGTTGCAAGGTTGTGTACGACGGTACATAATTACAGAGACGTTATTGATATTCACCATGACTCTCGTCTCAGCACTCGTGAAATAATTTTTAATTTATTAAGTACTTTTTAGTACGTTTTAGTAATTTAATTTATTGCAAACACATAGAAAAATTCGTGAGGTTCGTTGGTTCGTTCCGTGGCTTAGTTGGTATAACGTCTGGCACGGTATGCAAGAAGACGTCGGTTCGAATCCGACCGGATCGAAGGAATTTTTTCTGAGTGTTTTTTCTGAGTGTTCGATCTTTGTATTAATAATTATTAAGTACAGTCAAATAATTCAATTGTAAAAGTAGTGTACGCATCAATTTCTATTCATATTGTTATTTCTCAAAAGTGCTAATTTTATTTTAAATTTTAGTTATACTAAATATATAGTTATGTTTTAGTGCATGTTGTGTTTACCTCTAGGGATCGTATTCTAGAACTCTACTCAATGCTCAAGTCAGGGCTTGAGCAGACTTGAGTATGATTTCAAGCACTGGAAATACGACCCTAATGGCAAGGACTTGAGTATAATTTTCAGTGCTCACTGCAATACTCAAATCCTGACTTGAGTTTTGAGTACAATTCTGGAATACGACACTAAGGGGCGTATTCCAGAACTGTACTCAAGGCTCAAGTCAGGATTTGAGCAGACTTGAGTATGATTTCAAGCACTGGAAATACGACCCTAATGGCAAGGACTTGAGTATGATTTCTAGTGCTTTGAATCATAATCAAGCCCTGACTTGAGCATTGAGTAGAGTTCTAGAATACGACTCTAGGGGTCGTATTCCAGGATATACATATACTCAAGTCAGGATTTGAGCAGACTTGAGTATGATTTGAAGCATTGGAAATACGACCCTAATGGCAAGGCCTTGAGTATGATTTTCAGTGCTCACTGCAATACTCAAGTCCTGACTTGAGTATTGAGTAGAGTTCTGGAATACAATCCTTAGTGTTTGTGGCAATTACATCGCTTGTAAAGGTATGATAAGACATTATAAGTAATATTGTACACAGATGTTGGTAAACCCAATAAATATATGTATAAAATAAAAAATTGTGTGTCATATCACATGTATTATGTGTCTAACTAATTATTCCTTTACATATAGCTTAACACTAACTATGCACATTATAACACTACCTCCTAAACTATGCGACCAAATATAACGCGCTTTAAAGGGAAAATTATATCTTTGAAATTCCTCGCATGATACAAATGACCCATTTTTGTAAATAAAGATTAAAAGTGCACTTATTTCTTTTTTATATTACTTATTATTTATATTACTTATTTACTTATTATATTTTAAGAAGGGGGTATTATGCACTCTATGTTTATCCAAGAATATATAACCGGAAATAGGGACAAAATAAGGGCCATCCGTGTCAGGCAACTCTCTTAATGGGCCGTATATCACTTTTAAATATTAACTCTCGTTTGCGCTGAAATCACAAATTAGAAAGCTGAAATAGTACAGCGCCAACAACTGACCTGTGTGTACCTCTCCGTATATTCCAAAAACATTTTTATTCATTGTAATAAAGATAACATCTCTAACTATGGGGGGCTGTACCATTCGGTAGTGCGGGAAAAACAATAAAACATCTAATTACAAAACAAACGAAATCACATTTCATCGGTAATCAAATATTAAATATGTAATTTTTCAATTACCGTCCGTTATAGCAAAGCTCAAGTTAAACTGGTCGATTTGTCGATTAAATGACATTTCATCTCTATTTCTAGTTATACATATACTCGATAAAATGTACATGCACGATATAATCTTCGAATCGCTTAAAGTAGATCATAGATATTATATATTGTTAAATGAATAATCAGACGGATATCATAACTCATTAATATAACGGTAAACAACATGCAGGTCAACCGTATGTTCATATTCATTGAAGTCAAATCAATAAAATTATCAATAATTCATATTTATCATATGGATGCGGGCAGCTGCGCACCGAGACTCGCTCGTGTTCATACACTATGAACTCCCTATGACGTTATTGATTTTGCATCTCAAAACTGTTTTGAAAGGCAAACGCTATGCAGACGGCGAATGGTATAAATTTAACAATTTCTATCAACACTAGTACTGGCTTACTTTTGTGGAATCTTGTGCTTAACCGGATTTTAACGTGACTTTAGAATGAAACTTACTTTTGAGAAATAAAATCTGTTATCAATTGGCTCGAAAATAAATACCTCCGATGCCGGAAAAGCGTAGTCTGCATTAGCATTTTTAAAAATCAATAAATGATTTAGAATCGACATTTGTAATTAATTTAGTTTTTGAATAAATAAATTTAACATTATATAAAAAAAATCTTAGGCTGAATACGTTCGAGTCTCTGTCTGTTATACTCCGTCCTACCATTTATTTAACTTTTGACATATGCATGCCTCCGAAGTTCCGTAATTATTGACACAACAATATAGACAAAAAATGCAATACTTCCTAGACACTTTTATTTTTTAATTTTAGAGAAGAGACATGCTCCTTAGCTCCGATATTTACTAAGTCGACAGATTGTGTAACAAAGATTATTTAAGTTGATAAATTTTGGTACCTGTGTAATAAATTATAATGAAATTCAAATAAATTATAAACAATTCTAATAAAAGCTTAGTTGGTATAGCGTCTGGCACGGTAAGCTAGAAGACGTCGGTTCGAATCCGGCCGGATCGAACATTTACTTATTAGTAAGTCAATGGGATCGAAGGATTTTTTTCTGAGTGTTCGATCTTTGTGTTAATAAATAATTCTAATAGTCTTATTAACTTTTATAATGAATCGTCAGATTGCTCTCCATATGAATGGGAATCATCACTTGCATCCTCATTAACATTAATTATTAATTTTTGGGTACACAAATAGTCAATCGCAATATCACGATCCCAATCAGACACCAATATCTTCTTTTTTGAAGCCGGGTCCCATTCACGATTAAAACTTCTTCATAAATAAAATCGATTGTAATAAAAAACGAATCAGAAACGCAAGAGAACACCACTAATTGATTAGAATTCGAGCTGTCAAAAGTTTGATAAATAGTTGGTCGAAGTGTAATTCTGTTTTAATTAGAGAAAAACTTACTTAAGGACGCGTAATTACGGAAACCTGATATTTTTGCTATTACGAAACATTGTTATCTCTTTACCATATAGTCAAGAGCCCATCAAGTTCGACTCTTTGTACTTCGGACTGTTCTTAACGCAAACAGCATATAGTTTAAAAATTAAGTGTCAAGCTTAAAGAGATCCATGAACACTGTCACATAAATCCAGGGTTCTAAGTGATAGTCATCAACTTATTAAGAAAACTCACTGGAGTATGTGAGTCATATGCAACATCTCATGGCTTGTTATATAATGTTAAAAAGTCGGAGTTTATGATCTTTGGAGCCGCCGGTAGGAAGAGTCCTACGTGTGCACTTCCTGTACTACTTAATGGTTCTCCGTTAAAAAGGGTAAGCCACTTTAAATACTTGGGACACTATGTTACCGACGACCTCAAGGATGACCTGGATATACAGCGCGAACGGAGAGCATTCTCGGTGAGAGCAAACATGCTTGCCCGCAGGTTCGCCAGATGTACGGCTGCAGTTAAGATAACATTGATTAAAGCTTACTGCACACCAATGTACGCTAGCGCTCTGTGGAAGACCTACACTCAATGCTCTCGGAATGCTCTGTGCGTGCAATACAACAACGTCTTCAGGACGCTGTTGGGGCTGCCAGGTTTCTGCAGTGCCTCAGTCATGTTCACTGACGCGCGCGTAGATAGTTTCACGGCTGTTGTACGTAAAAAGTCGGCGTCGCTACTGAAGAGAGTACGTGACAGCCCCGATAGCCTCATGAAGACAGTTGCTGTTAGGAACGAGTGCCCAATTATACGACACTTAATAAATAACACAAAGTCCCTGGTAAAATATAAGTCTACATAGATAATTATGTTAATATTTAAAATAATTATTTAAATTAAGCATTGATATTTAAATGAAAAAAAAAAAAAATCTCAAAAAAAGTCACTAACTAACCAATTCGTTTTCCCAAAGATTTTGTTCGTATTTATTTAGTTCAATTTCTCACTTTTTGCCATTTTTAGTCAAAAATTAAAGAGACATATGAAATAACATTGATAATTATCAGATTCATAGCGGATATTTATCAAAGAAAACAAATATCTTGATAAATCTCGATACCTGCATAAATCTGAGTAGTTTCATTGATTGACTGGTATTTGAAATTAACTCCGTGTAACGTTTCAGATGAAGCGCAAATTGCAAAATCTTCAGCCAGCCACCGAAATCTAAAGACAAAATATGTTGCAACTTAGGGAGTCATCACACTTTCTTTTTACTGCGGCTTAGGTTTGATCCCACAGACATATATCTAGATAGACGCCGCAACTACAGTAATTTGTATGAAAACCAAGCGTGCCACATTTTTTGTACCCACTACACAGAAAAAAAGGAATTCTACTAATAAGAAAGAGCAATTTCTCAAAGTACTTGCTAATTCTGAAAAATATTTATTAAAAGTAATAAAATATTGTCATTACAAAAATACTGCTTATCTTTTTCTAATACAATTTTACTCTTAACTTTATTCTAACTTTTAGACAAATACGTTCACTTCAAGATTTTATTTCATTTGTAATCAATTAATTGGACATTACTTACATCAAAAAAATTTTACCTTTTACATCAAATTTAAATAATCTTAAATTAATTCAAAATTTCTTGGATGTATTTTAACAAAATATATTCTTAAACAAAAAAGAAGTAGTTTGCTATTTAGATTAATATTCTAAATTCTAGAGTATATTTTTAAAGCAACATTTCGTTGCGTTTTCATAGTCAATGTTGTCGTGACATGTCGCCGAAGGCGCACGCGGCAACGATTACTTTTACTTGTGCTTGTAATCATAAAAATCATAAACAGTCATTTGTCCAAAGAAACAATACGTATTATCTCTAGTTTGTTAGGGTGTTATTTGTAGTCATAATTTAAGAAATTTGGTTTCAGCATGATATCAAACTACACTTGTAACAAGCACAACTTTAACTTGCAATTAGTTCCATCACGCCACTGGTAGATGGCATCAGTTGTACTCTGAAACGCGCTATCGCTTTGTTAACTTCAATACTATAAGTCCTCTCATATATTATGAATTGTTAGTGCTTTCTACCGCTGTAGCCTTATACAGCATTAAATGGTACTCAAGTAATTGAGAAGAGTCGGTCCTATTTCTGCTACTTTAAGGGCCGTATTCTAGAACTCTATTCAATGCTCAAGTCAAGATTGCACTGGAAATGCGACCCTAATGGCAGGGACTTGAGTATGATTTCGAGTGCTTTGAGGGTCGTATTCCAAAACTGTACTCAATGCTCAAGTCAGGATTTGAGCAGACTTGAGTATAATTTCAAGCACTGAAAATATATCCTAATGGCAAGGACTTGAGTATGATTTTCATTGCTCACTGCAATACTCAAATCAGAACTTGAGTATTGAGTAGAGTTTTGGAATACGACCCTAAATCATACTCAAGTCCTGACTTGAGCATTGAGTAGAGTTTTGGAATACGACCCTAAATCATACTCAAGTCCTGACTTGAGCATTGAGTAGAGTTTTGGAATACGACCCTAAGATTTGGCACTGAACTGTGTGCTTTCACGCCAGTAAGACATACTGTTGGGTCCATAACCCTGTATATTTATCCTTTTTGATATTAGAAAACATAAATCTTCAGTCAAATAATTCAACACCTCTCAATTTTTCATTCTTTTTTTTTTCAGTCAAAATCGGACATTTCTAATAACTAATAAATATTTTGTTGAATCTAGAGTAGCTTTGGGGCTTGAAGTAAATTAATTTGCTCTTGGATTAAATATTTCTGTCTTATAACTAAAATACGCTTTGGAGCATTGACTTACAAATAAATGGACGACGGGTCTAATACAAAAACCACGAAAAAAATATCCCAAGTCAACCTATTTAAACGTAGTGACAAGTCAAGCAATATGAAAAAGCTAAAACGTTGAATTTAAATTGTAATGTCATCGCAGTACTGCCTAATTTTGCTTGCTTCGCTGTCAGTCGAACAAACGAAGACTAGAGCGTGAATGACGCTCTGTATACGATTTTAACGCCCTATAAGTTCGGACACTTTTTAGCGCGGACCCGACGTCCATATAATTGTAAGTCAATGCTTTTGAGACATTTTTTTACTATTATCAACTAATTATTCTCTAGCGTCTATAGGGAGAGGATCGTTTTGTTCACTTGCCCGTGGAAGGAAACGTCCCCGTTTACCACGTACCCACCTAAGATGCTATCCAAATATGCAGAGTAGCAGAGTTAGAAATCCGAGAAACAATAAGCAAATAACAAAAATTTCACACGAGGCCATCATTAAGTAAACCTCTTCTGATTAATAAGATGTTACCATATTTTGTCAGCAGTAACATTTTCAGTTGTCTTGCCATTCGCCAATTTGATCAATCACCAACAGAAAACCATCTAGTAAAATTAATTAAGGCAGTTGCAAGTTCATATATTGACGTACGTTTTCATTATTTAAGTCAATCGATAAGATCTTCTATTACAAAAAGACAGTCATATAATAAGCTTATTATTTCAATGACAACAATTTCAACATTCGAAGTTGATTAAAAATTAAAGTTTAACTTATTAAGTAATCAAAACTTTTTAAAAACAACTTTTAATAAAGGACTTAGCTATCTTGTTTTGGTATTATTCTACTATATTAATATTTCACGAATACTTGAATCGATTAATTGAATGGAATACGTGTATTCCCTTCAATCAATCGATTTAGCGCGGAAGGTTTCCCGTCACTAAATAGTTCTTGTGACGTCATGGTCTAGAATTCTAGATGTATGTCTGTGCGTATGACCAACTCCAGGTTTTTGTAAAGACAACGCACTGTTAATTCTTTGCAATATATATATATTTTTGTATTACTCGTACTACATACTCGGCGATGTATGTCATTATTTGCTCAATGTATTCGGACATTCGAGGCAACGTGTTGCAAAAATTATCGACATTACAGATACCTACTGGTAATAGATACTACAAAACTGAAAAAAAATCGAAACGTACAAAAGAGTTATAGAATATTATTATAACATTGCCAAAGTATTGTATTATAATTTTCGTCCCATTGTTTTCAAAATCGATTAGGCCAAAGAAATGTATAAGCGGCCGTATTACGAAACTGAATGCATTATACAAAAGTGCGTTCGTTCGATATTCATGGCGTATTAACAAAGGATTAAAAATATATCGCACCAAGTAACAGCCGCAATGTATTACAAACATGAAGCATACACTCGGTTGCATATTTGTTTTCTCGAATTTCATACAAAACCAAGTAATTGTTTTTAAAATAAATTATGCATCTTTTGATTAAAAAACCACTTGCCGGTGGAAGGAAAGGTCCCTGTTTACCCGTTTACCCACAGTTATGGAGCTTTTGCAGTTTATAATGGCACAATTATGCATTTTTCGCGTTTTCGACTAGTGTTTATCTACGGTCGAGCGCTTTCTGAAGTGTAGCAGCGGCTAAAGTCAATTTCTCTTACTCTGGGCACGCGAATTACGTACACTTGCGGCGTCTATCTAGATAGTCTGTGTTTGAGCCGGTCCGAAAAAGTTTTCAAAGGCGGCTTCACACGGCCCGTGACATCACGGGTCACGCCGGCCTGTACGGACGAGCTCGCGCCACAAAAACAGGTGAGCCAGCGCCGGCAGGGGTGATATTCTTGTCGTGGTTAATGTTCACTGATCCCACGGCGCCGACTCAACCGGCGAGAGGGAAACCCGGGGGGGTTTTAGTGGGGTAGGCCTTCCAGTGTGGAGGGAGAGTCCCCACATAGCCCCTGAGTCTCCCTGGGCTCAGTGGTATCCATAAAGATATACCCCCGTCAAAAAAAAAAAAAAAAAGGAGTGATATTCTTCCCATGACGCGTGGGCGCAATCTCGCGCGGCCTTATGAAGGCAGCATAATATAGAGGACAAGACACTGCGCGCTGCGCTTCCACACGGACCGTCGACGCAAAACGCACAACGTATTTATCGCTCGTATTACGTGAAGAATAGTTTATTTTTTAAAGTGACAGACGTAACATCAACTGTTCTTGACAGTCGTCTTCACAAAGTCACAAATTCTCCGCTTGCATAGTGAGATTCCGGTCGAAGTCGACAGGCGCCGGTGGTATAGGTGTCACTGTGTTGCACCGCTATGGGTTTCCACTCACCGATATTTTCGTGATTCAGCTTCCGCAAATGCTTGATGTTCGTCTCGCTTTTGTCGCGCAGTTTCTTCACCGCGACCATCTCTCCGCGCATATTTCCACTAAACACCACGCCTTGGGCGCCGGAGCCCAGGTACACCAAGTCCGTCAGCGATTCGAACGGCACCTCCCACTCATTCTCTGTTGAAATAATCGTAATATTAATTAACTAGAAATGCGACTGCTCTGCTCATTGACTTACAATTATATGGACGTCGGGTCCGCGCTAAAAAGTGTCCGAACTTATAGGGCGTTAAAATCGTATACACAGTGTCATTCACGCTTTAGTCTTCGTTTGTTCGACTGACTGCGAAGCAAGCAAAATTAGACAGTACTGCAATGACATTACAATTTAAATTCAACGTTTTAGCTTTTTCATATTCCTTTACATGTCATTACGTTTAAATAGGTTGACTTGGGACATTTTGTTCGTGGTTTTTGTATTAGACCCGTCGTCCATTTATTTGTAAGTCAATGGCTCTGCTGCAAACTTTTTAGCTTAGAGTCAGTATAACAGAATTAAACGAGCAACATTTTCTTGGTGAGACCCTAGTTAAAGACTTCCATTTTGTAGCAGTAGAGCTTCTTGTGAAAGAGTCCGCCCAGGGAATTACTTATCTATTTCCGCCGCCAAGCAGTAATGTGAGCATTACTGCGTTCCGGTTTTGAAAGGTAAGGGTGCTAGTGAAATTACAGGCACATAGGACTTGTCAACTTATGTCGGATTGGAACTTTGCGATTAAAAGCTCTGAATTGCACTGCAACTGTTATGGAGAGGAGTGTAGCTTACCCCCAGGCACAAGACCTGTTCGTCCCGTCACTTGATATAATAAAAAAAGAAGACTCGTTTCAATTGCAGGATCGGTCTACATTAGAATCTTACTAAAGTCGAGCGTCTTTACTAATAAATATCACATGAGTGCAATTTCTCAACGATTACAATTGTGTAGTTTTAAAAAAATCGGCTTCAATCTCCACAAGGCACTTAAGTTACGTACACTTCCAAGTCGCTCATGATTATTGTCTATTAATAAGCGAGAGCTTGAAATGCATCTCGTGATCCGAGTAACTGTACTTAGGGGCTATTAATAATGCAAGAGAACAGACTTAGTTTCTTTTAGCACCCAGTCGCACGAGGAGAAAGTTTTCGCGCGGCCGCCGCGCGGCGCTCGCCCAGATGCCGCGCCTTCATGTACATTAATGGCGAATCTGAATTCTATTTACTAGGCAACAACATTTACAATCCTCTGAATAATACAACCGCGCGGTCGCCGCCTAGAAAGAACTCAAGACAGGCTCACTCGCGTGTCCGGGACACTCATTTAAGTTCAAACGAAAAAGCCGAATAAATAGAGCGAATTTTGCTATGACAGTTAAGACGCATGCGCACTCAGCTCGGCGGCGGCGATTCGTGTCGCATAAATGCGCTCTTAAAGTTTACTTTTCTCGAACATGCCCGGAAATGTTTGTATTTAGTTTCAAAAAACGAACACGGAAAGTTTGTCATTTATGGACCGTGCAACTTCTTTTCGGTCAAGGTCTGCAAAGTATGAAAAGCCATTACTGTGCACTGCTCTAAACTTTTAAATCTATCTACTGACAAATGTTCTAACAATGAACTAAACGGGCAAAAGAAATACTCATACACCCAACTGCCAAGTGTTCGTGATTGCGAGAATTAATAATACTTAAATGCACTGGTAATTTAAATTTAAAAAAAATTAAATGTATTATTACATGTCCTGTCAATAAAAAGCAAAACAAAAAACAATGAAATCACACAAATATCAGCTAATTCAAATCCTTAGAATAATAACGCATAGAAACCTGGTCCGCTCACACTGAGGCAAATTGAAGCGCGCCCAAACGGCCTACACGAGCGGGCGGGCCTTCAGTGCTCAAGGTCAACTTGCACCGCGAACAGATCAAGAATTTTAGCTAAAAATGACGAATTGTGCGGTAAATGAGTGTAAAAATACGTCAGACAAACATAAAATAGATACTAACATCACATTCCACAAGGAAGTAACGCGTTTCAACTTGTATTTTTATATAAATATTCACTAAAACCGAAAATTAACCTACTACTAAAACTAGCTACATGAATTTGATTTTTGCCTCACTTGTGACAGTTCGTTTGATATGAAACTATCATTCTATGCGTTAGTATTCTAAGATCAAAACGTAATTCGCTATGGTTCATCGTGCTCAATTAAGTGGAATAGTTCAATCGACCCTTATTTCCCTAAAACCAAAGCTTAAAAAAAAAGAAAGTTTGTAAAAGCGAATTTCCATATTCATAGTACGTAAAGATATCATAGAGATTGTACACGTTCGAGAGATCATTGTGAATACTCGTGTAAGCACGAAAGCAATTTTAAACAGTAAAAGTACTTGCCTCGTGTTTACCCGAAGTTAACATTTTGCCTTCATATGCAAAACTCGTGGAAACCCAATAAACAAACTTTATAAGGTTGTGCAATAAAGTCGTTTTTTGCAATTGAAAGAGCCTGGAGAGGGCGAAAGGAGTTGGGGGGGCTAAAAACGCGGTTAAGTGACAAATGGTCACATATCCGTTTTAAATAGCAAATAATCTCAGTACAGAGTACTAAAAAAATCGACCTCAAAAGTACGTGGAATTACGTCTATTTGCTAAGTTTTATTGAAATATCCCCTAGTTCGTCACTATACAGGACTTGACACTGGAGATAATAAAAATCGGTTCTCACTACTCAAAGTATATTGAGAGAAGAACGCCTTGAATTGGAGAAATAGCAAAATCAACCATTAAAGTAATTGCTTCTAAATTAATGTTAGGCGCTATTTATGAAAATGAATCTTCATGCGTGAAGTCGGTTAAACATAGAGCACAACATTCTCTTTTTAAAATAGTGTTCGACTTATCGGCACTAACCCTAATACTGCATAGCTGAAATATCATTCGTTTCTTTCATAACAAATTCGCTTTTAGCAATTCATATTGATAAAGTTTACATTCGCTCGCAATCTCATCTCAGTTCGTGGAAATGAGTGTAGCTCGAGGCCGAATTATTGGAGGTCCTGGAATTCTATTGATAGACCGATCAATAGTGCACCCTGCGATCCGCGCATGCACTCTGGCGCCCCGGGCACGCGTCACGTTGTCCTCGAGACCCGTTTAACTTGTTGCTTTAACTTCATTACGAGTTGTAAATTGTTTCTATTTTGACTTTAAAACTCGTATCGACTGTATAACTTGCTTATCATAAGGAATTTTTCCTTATGATAGCAAGTTACACTATTTATACAAATAACCATTCACCTTTTATCATTTATTAGACAACTACACCAATCGCCTGGTCTAGCTTCACTCTGGGGCATTTAGCACTAAACCAGAAGAGTTCATTTTTCAAATTAGTACTACGAGGGATCGAACCCGGGACTTCCCCATCCAGTGGGCACACCGTGAGCACACCGTTGGGCGTCAGAGGGTGTAAAAAATAATTAAGGTTATATTGAGAACCTTGCCCAGCAGTGAGACGTTTATGGGTTGATATTCAGCACAGCACTTAGTAAATTCGAGAACAATATAATAATAATAACACACTCAACATAGCTAGGGAAACCCTGTGTCGCACGTGCCATGGACCCACGCATAGAAACCACAAATTACACCGAAACTCGCGAGAAAAATAAATGTAGGCCATACAAATATTTCTCCTGGCCCGGGAATCGAACCTGCGACCTCTGCTTGCCAATTCGCCAGGCTCTGGCCCAAGTTGGGGACTTCGCAAAGGTTGCGAAACCTACTTAGCCGCCGTTAGCTATATTGCAAAAAATTCACAAATTTACGTAACGTACAAATTAAACCATCATTCTACAAGCAACCGTGGGCTACCACCGCATGTGGTAAAGTTATATTCCAAAAGCTTCGTAAATTTGTATCATTAGGAAAATTTATTATTACACGACAAGAATTACATCATATGCACTTTCAATAAAACGTTAGTCCAAACATAAGCCATTGCAATGGAAATAAAACTTCCGCAATTACAATATAACAATTTCGCAATGCAATTATGAATTGTTACGCACAGTAAAAACGAAGAGAAGCTATTGGTCTGTGAAAGATCTTATGAGGGGTACTGTCCCAATATCTCTCAAAAAGAAGTTGATGGACACGTGCATCCTGCCCATACTAACTTATGGCGCGCAGACTTGGTCACTTACAAAGATCCACTCGAGGTCTGTCAACGAGCGATAGAGCGCAGCATACTTGGTGTGAAACAGACCAACCGAATTCGGAACACGACACTGCGTTCCCATTACTGACGTAGCCCAAAAAGCAGCGAAGATGAACTGGAGTTGGGCTGGTTATGTCTGCCGCATGCCTGAAGACCTGTGAGCCAAGGTAACCACCCTGTGGAGCCCCAAAAGCGTTAGCCGCCGCAGCAGACCGAAGAAGCGATGGCGTGACGAACTGGACGCCAACGATAAGGCTTGAGTCCAGTTAGCTCAAGATCGGGATGCCTGGAGGGAGCCTTTGCGCAGCAGTGGGATACATCAGGCTAATTGTAATTGATATCTTCAAAGAAACTTATGTGGCACTACAATAACAGTGCTTGAAAGCAGTACCGCATAAAGTGCAGCACCTGTATAGCGCCCATAAAGATCACAAGAAGTAACATTTTATATAAAAACAAGGGTTGTTGCTGTTTCAGGTTTTTTACACATCAGCTGATGCTGATATGGATGCTGGCTTCAATAGTTTTAATTTCCTCTCGTTGGGCCATGTGGTACACTTGTAGAGAGTGCCTATTAAAGGCGCCCTTGAGGTTGGATATATGCTTCAATGTCCTGTAAAAGCCGTGGGCAGCATTCAGATGCTATTCTTGCTCAGTGCTACAGCTTCTCTACAAGTTTAGTACAGTCGGAATCAACTGAGGGTTCACGTCCAGTGGCCTGCAGTCAAATATCTCGGGAGGCATATGTAGTAGTAGTTCTGAAGGTCGAGCTATGCCAGGCTTTATGGGATCCTGGCCTGATAGTAGCCTTCTCCAGTGCATCTGATCCATCATAGCCTTTGTTCTCAGAGTGACAGTGTTGCATGTAGTCAGTGTGGGACGACTTTGGTCCTCTCCCAAACAGTGTTTACAATAGTCACACAGTTCTTATTGTAAGAGGGTGGATTGAAAAGCTTGCAGCTGTGATTATTATATTTTTTCTTACTAGCCTCAAATAATTGATATATTATTCATTGGATGTAGCAGTGCAACATTTTATTGGTGTAGCATTTTTGATTATGAAATTAGAGCGAGTCCAACGAGACCAAGTGCAGCGATTTAAAATATAGCAAAAAATGGACACAAGTTGTGTGACTGATGGTAAGTGACATAGGTATGTGGACAGGTGTCCAAAGCAGTTGCAGTGTCTCTCAGAGATTTATATCGCACAGATCTGAAGAGCACTGCCACTACGCCTGTCACCCTGAGACATGAGTTGACAAGTCTCATGTGCCTGTAATTTCACACATTACCCTTCAAAACCCCTGTTTTGAAGGGTAATGTAATGTCCGACATTCATATGAATCAATTACTGTCAAATAAGTAATACTTGACTAAATTAAATTACAATGTCAAGTATGAAGCTTCATTCTCATCATGCGTTGTTCAATTAGGTCAAGTTTACTTATTTGACAGTAATTGTTTCAGATGGATGTCGGATGGAGAATAAGAGTACAGGGCCTGGAACAGAGTCAAGCTCATTACTGCTTGGCGACAGAAATAGGTAAGTTGGCAGTACTTCCCATGATGAACTTTACTAGACTCTTTCACAAGGAGCTGAAACGAAAAGGATCTCCATCATATATGACTATACAAAATTAATTGCAAAATTCAATAGTGGAGGAGAAACCGTTGAAGAAGATCCAAGGTCTAGCTGACGCACAGCATCACGACTGATGAAAACACTGGAAAGTGAGTGATCTCATTATGGAAGTCAGTAGATTGACTATCAAGGAGATTGCATTGTGCATGATTGACTCTCATTAGAACGCACATAAATTATAACTGTCAATGAACTTGGATTTTACAAGGTTTCTTCTAGGTGGCTCCCCAGTTTGCTTTCAGTGAACCAAAAGCATATTCGTCTCACAATGTCTTGCAACTGTTTGGAGATGTTTGAGGCTGATACACAATTTTTTTTTTTAATTTATGACAATGGATTACTCTTCAGTACACCATCATTATTATTAGGGTGGCTTCATTGAGGGCCTATGCATCCCCTCATCACTGCGGCCATTGACTGATTATTGTGATCACCACTAATTACAGTGCAGAGCCAAAGCCAACAGCATTGAAGAACTGAAGGACTTTCCTGGCAGATTTAATGTTTCCGGTTGTGGCATGTGCCTTCCCAGTACGGAACTACACCATTATACACCAGTGTCCAAACCACAAGATTGAAGCAGTGAAAAAAATCTGATGAACCGACCCCAAACTTTTTGTCAGCTGACAAGGTGGTGGTGTCAGCTTTTTGGGATGCTAAGGGTGTCATCATGGTGGTTTACATTGGAGAATGGCAAAATCATTAACTCAGCACACTATAGCATCCCTTTGTAACATTTGTGCAAAAAAATTAAAGAGAAACACTCAGGATTGCTCAGGACAAAAGTATTGATTCACCAGGATAATGCATTTTGTGAAGTTTATGTAGCTTACATTTCTTATTGTGGTATCGAATTACTGCACCACCTGGCTTATTCTCGTGGTTTAGCACCTTCGGACTTTCATCTGTTCCGAAACCTAAAAAACACCACAATAGACAGAATTTTCATCGAACGGAGATGTTGAAGCAGTATTACATCATTTTGAAGACCTTGAAGAATCTTTTTTTAAACTGGTGCAGAAGCTTTGAAAAGCAGGTGGAACAAATGCATAGAGCTAGATGGAGATCACGTTGCAAAATAAAAATACTTTTGTAACTATTTGTTTCCTTGGTTAGACTGCGAACTATTATATCCAACCTCATATGTCACTCAGGCCAGACCATTTAGTGCTGCTTGGCCTAATACACACCCGTAGTGTGTAATACACACCCTAACTTAGGGTCAAGACAAATTTAATGAAATTCATCACTCAAGCCCTAATCATTTAAATAAATAAATCATTTTTTCAGTCCACCAAAGTTTAATAACAACGTCGAACTCGACGTCAGATAGTGTCAAGTTGAGTCCAGAATTTCCTTCGACGAAATCACGCAGGTTCTTGATATCCTAAAAATGTGATAATCAATCTGCAGGGTTGCAGTGCTCCGCAGGGCGGGCGACCTCGATGCAAGCTATCACCTGCCACTAAATTAAGTACATAAAACGATTCTACAACATGTACCAACCTTTAGCAGATTTTAGCTCCGAACGCCCAAATACGGAGAACACCGTAGAAAAACAATCCATCATACCGCCCATCCAAAACATATTTTTTTTCTCATCACTCAATGCAGGTCGAACACAATGCATGTCCTTCGGAGCATCATGTTCTTGCACGTTACACTCCATCTTGTCAGCGTTAAAGTTATTATTTTTCACTCGTTTTATGAAAAGATTTTCTAATGTCCGTAATTCAAAACATTTCAATTTTATAAATGTGATAGCAATCCAGGAATAATAAACTATCACGCACGCACGTCCACTGCGTGACCGAAATGAACCGGAGACTATATCTTTCTAATTTGTGGCCCGGAGTGACGACGACGACGCGCGATTACTTTTATTTTGTCTATGGACGACGCACACCACAGAGTAGATTTGACACATGCGACCTAGAATGGTAACTTGATGTACAGTAACATGTCGTTGGTCCCGATGAATAGGGTATTATCTCAAAAGCATCGATTTTTCAGGTGAGCAAAGGTTCTTTCTTATTGAAATTATGTATATTTTTACGGGCATATAAAATATTTGAATAAATGTACTGTGATGCCACAGTCATGATACCAGTCTCCTTAAACTTTTCTCTGAGAGAAACCCGAGAGCCTAGACGGTACACATCTCGATTTGCAATACAACTATGGTTTGAATATCTGCCACTTTACCCCACATGAGAATACCGTAGGACATTATACTATGGAAGTAACTAAATTAAGCTAGTCTAGAAGTACTAACATCGGTAAGCTCACGTATTCTGCGGACTGCGTATGCAACGGAGCTTAATCTGCTGGCCAGGGAAGATATATGTGGAAACCATTGAAGTTTACTATCTAAGGTCACTCCCAAGAAGACTGCTTTATTAACAAGGTCTAACTTTTCTCCGTTTATTTCTATGCTTGAACTAGTCGATTTTACGTTAGGTAATTCAAATTTAACATATTTTGTCTTCTTGGCATCAAGCAATAAATTGTTAGCATTAAACCAATAAACTATCTTAGAGAGGGTATCATTAATATGGTCATAGTTAATGTCATGTCTGTCTGTTTTAAAAATCAAGGATGTGTCATCAGCAAACAACACTATTTCGCAATGGTCCTTAACAAAGAATAGCAGATCATTAATATGCTAATTAAACTCTACTGCTCATTTGTAAGGCAGATTCTTCTGAGACGAATGAGCCAGAAACTCCAGGGGTTGCTCTTTGTAAATATGCAGGTGTCCTCATCTAATTTCGTGATAAAACATAATTGTGTAATGAAATAACTGACTGTTTGAAGAAAAAAAAAATCAAATTTTTATTAGGATTGTTAATCTGATGATATAAATATTATTTTCGACAAATATTTCTTGGGTGAATACACACTGTCCGTGATACATTAATTGCCTAATTACGTTACCACGAAATTATACAAGTTTTTTATTTTTTTTCGTCTTTATAAACATTGTCGTTAAGAGTTGTCCAAAAAATACCGATTCTTTTGATGCTCTGTAGAGAGTGTAGGGTGTACATAAAACCTTCAATTTGTACTCTGATCGCGATATCCGTTGCACCTACTGCTTTAACGTTTATTATTGTCGCATTCGCATCACGCGATCTGAATTGACTAAGATACACGTGCAGTTTTATTCCACTCTGATCATATAAATGGCTTATAAATAGAATATGCCAGTAAAATGCCCTATTTTCGCAAAAATGAACGCAAATAACAGAATTATAATTATAATAATTTGCTTAGTGCATCGCGAAATAATTTTGTTATTTGCGTATATATTTTGTAAACTACAATAAGACTATGTTTGAAGTGGAATTGTAGTTCTTTTTTCAAATGTTGGACTTTCAATGCTTGGTACTACTCATGTGTTCTAGTACCAGCAATTGTGAAAGACTAAATTGTATGGACCGAAATGGTGGGAAGATTAAAACGAGAAACTTAATAGTTATCGTTTTGTGAAAATTTGACTTGTAAACATTGACTCACAAATAAATGGACGACGGGTCTAATACAAAAACCACGAAAAAAAAGTCCCAAGTCAACCTATTTAAACGTAGTGACATGTAAAGGAATATGAAAAAGCTAAAACGTTGAATTTAAATTGTAACGTCATCGCAGTACTGTCTAATTTTGCTTGCTTCGCTGTCAGTCGAACAAACGAAGACTAAAGCGTGAATGACGCTCTGTATACGATTTTAACGCCCTATAAGTTCGGACACTTTTTAGCGCGGACCCGACGTCCATATAATTGTAAGGCAATGCTGGTAAATTATATTTATAACCCATTTGTATGATCAAAGTGGAATAAAACTGCACGCGTATCTTAGTCTATTCAGATCCCGCGATCAGATGCGACAAAAATAAACGTTATACTTATAATTTAATGGGTCCAACTGGTTGCCTATACCGACAAGAGCACATGTACAGCTTGACACTTTGGACCGTTCTTATCGTAGCGGCATAGAGTTGGATTTGTGACGGTGTGACCTCCTTACACCGTCATCCCACCTTTTTATATCGCCTCTCTCCATTCGTATCGTATCGTTTTTTCTTCTTCTACTCATATTTAAATTTGAATTGTTCCATCTTCCTTCGCTTTCTCATTTTTGCTTCGTACTACGGTCACTCTCTGCGTGACCGCGATAGCGGACAGAACTACTAAATCAAATTGTCTAAATTTTTATTCTTTTCAAGTTTAATCATAATATTAGGGGTTAAAGTATGAAATTGCCGTTTTATTGCAATAGGTTCTTTGAATTTTCATAGAATCTTCATGGTTTGAGGTTTTCGAATGAAACTTTTCTCAAATGGTTTCTGTGATTATTATTTTTTTTTAAATTTGAAACATTTGAATATCGACTTTCAATTGTTTTTGTTATTCAATTTAGACAAGAAAGATGGATACTGCGAAAATTGGAGTGATTTTTGAATACGAGTTCCGACGCGGAACTAACGCGGCAGAAACAGCCCGCAATATCAATGCTGCGTTTGGAGAGGGGTCTACTAATGAATGCACCGTGCGATTTTGGTTTAAACGCTTTCGTGATGGAAATTTCGACTTAAAGAACGAGCCACGAGGAAGACCGCCCACACAGGTGAATAACGATGAATTAAGAGAGATAGTGGAAGCCGATCCTAGTAAAACTACCCAGGAATTAGCGGCATGGTTTAACGTTACCTTACCCACAATATTGACTCACTTGCGTCAAATCAATAAAATAAAAAAATACGAAAAATGGGTGCCTCATGATTTGACTGATCTGCAGAAAGAAACGCGTGTTGAAACTTGTGTTGCCTTGTTGAACCGGTACAGAAATGAAGGAATATTGGATCGAATTGTAACATGTGATGAAAAGTGGATTCTATATGATAACCGGAAAAGAAAAATGCAATGGCTGACCCCAGGTCAAATGCCACAACAGTGTCCTAAAGCAAAACTTACCAATAAAAAGGTAATGGTAACTGTTTGGTGGTCTCAGCATGGTGTTATTCACTATAGTTTTCTCCGATCTGGTCAAGCAATAACGGCAGATGTCTATTGTGCCGAACTCCGAACCACGTTGACAAAACTAGCAGTAAAACAGCCCCGACTCATGAATCGATCTTCACCATTATTGCTCCACGACAACGCGAGACCTCACACAGCACGAGAAACCATTTTGACCCTTCAGGAACTGCAGTTAGAAACCATTCGTCATCCTCCGTATTCACCAGACCTTGCTCCAACGGACTACCATTTTTTTCGTGATTTGGACAATTATCTACGTGACAAGAAGTTTTCTTCCCAGGAGGCAGTACAAAATGCTTTCACACAGTTTGTGCAGTCTAGATCGTCGGAGTTCTATCGCAAAGGCATTAATAACCTTCCCATTAGATGGCAGCAATGTATAGATAATAATGGCAACTATTTTGATTAAATAAATTTGTTAAAAATTTAAAAAATAAACAATTTAGATTTTCAGTACAAATCGCAATTTCATACTTTAACCCCTATTACAATCAATGTAAATCATGTATCGACCATAATGAGCGAATAAGAGTCTATCCAATATGTGTAATTCAACATAATACAACCCGATAAGGGTTTTTTTTTTTTACTTTACCTTTTACTTCACGTTAAATAAATTTGTGGAAGTTTCCTGTTTTACTCCCGTGATCCTGACCACAGATTTAAGTATTAAACGTGTCAAGCTTGACGTCTTTTGACCCTGTACAGTACTTTTATTTTGTATAAGTGATTATTCAAATTATTTTAGTTTTTTGACGAATTAAAATAATTTAATAAACTCAATCAGTTATCATTTATTTGTAAGTCAATGGTTATCATTGTCAATTTAATGTCTACAATAATAAGAATTAAATATAACAACGGACTTATATTACATAAATCGCGTGGTTGAAAGTGACATATCTTTTTTTTTCATCGAACGAAAAAGTTAGGTGCACTACAGTTCGTCGTCAAGTTCGAATTTCAAAAACCTTTTCCACTCAAGCGTGCCTAAAACGCTTTTGCGCGCAGATTTCTCATGAGAAACAAAGCCTTTCCGAGCTAGTTAGGTGAAAATGTTTATCTTCGCTGTTGTCTAATGATTTGAAATTTCGATACGTTTTTATTTTATAATTCACGCTAAATGAAACGTCAAAAGATATTTCCAGACGAAGAACATAATTTGATCCTTCCAAGTCAGCCTTCCAATTATAATTTTAAGTATTTTTCCAATATTTTTCAATTGAAATTTTCCGAAACTTACCCAACAAGTTATACATCGATGCAGACCCTTTAGAACATTTAAATATCCAAACGTTGACTTTACTTTTTATTAAGAAAATAAACATTTAGTTTGTGATTAAAAACCCCATACTACACTCATCTAATCGGGAAAAATATCTTCGTCAACACACCTATTGAATGCAACTGCTAAATTAATTATAATTACAGAGTCGATATGCCTCAGAGATTTTCCGTTTTTTTTATTAAGTATGGATTTAAAAGCTTTGATGATATCTCATGGATTAACATGACGAAATTTAAATACACTGCCACAAACATCAGTCATATTCTTTAGGAGATCAATAGCAAGAGAAGAAGAATTTAATGATTCTGTAGTATTCATAGTGACATTTGAAAGCTCGGACTACCTCATATGTTTATAAGTTTGCCGTCAAATTGTAGTTCTATATCTCTATCGTGTTGTTTAATCCTTTCTGATTCTATTTATTATGCTATATTTGGATTTATCTTTCAATTTCAATTGTCTAATTATATCGCTGTGAACTAAGCCTGGAAAACTAAACCTTAGCAGCTACATATCGCACCTCATATGTAATAATGGCATAACGATTGTGAACTGGCAACCGGTACTATCTTCAGAGGATGGAAAAAAATAAAGACCGTATCGGAAAGTATGCATTCTATTTCTGTCAATGAGTAAGACCTTGTAGCCATAAATACACAATGTTAAAATTATTCGAAATAATTATATCGCAACCCTTATGGAAGAATAGCGTAAGCGCGTAAGTAGCGGAGTTACGTCAAACAAGTTAATTGCACCATTAGATACAGAAAATATGTAATGGAGCCGTTTATTATTATATTGTACTAAATTGTAGAGAGTTACAAAAAATCATAACCCACACAAAAAAATATACTATATAATATATATATGTGTCACAAAAATTGTATCTAATGGAGTAATAAACGTTTTTGACGTAAATAGTCTAAAGTACTATCTCAATTTTGACAACTTTACAGGGTGAAGAAAAAATCATTTATATAGGGTCTGGTTCATTAAATAAAAATACGTAGTGTACATACATATATGCGTAATAAAAATATTTAAAAACTACGTATTTTTATTTAATAAATCAGACGCTATATGTATAAATGACGCAGACAATTTTTTTCTTCACCTGTAAAGTTGACAAAATTATATTTATTATATATATAAAATTATATTATATAGAAATAGTACCAATTGCCAGTGCACAGTCGATATGTGGAGTTACGTCAAAACGTTTATTGCTCCATTAGATACAAAAAAATATAACCCACCTATCCAATTTTTGTAACTCTCTCTACAATATAGTATAATATAATAGTAGATGGCTATATAACATATTTTTCTGTAGCAAAAAATTTGTATGACGTAACTCCACTTACGCCGTTCTTCCATAAGGGTTGCGATTTAATTATTTTCGAATAATTTTAACATTGTGTATTTGTAGCTACGAGGTCTTATTGATATATATATAGAACGAATACTTTCCGACATGGTAGACAAAATATACTTATATCATTGTATGCGGATAAGTTCTAAAGCAAAGAATCAAATATTAGATGACCGCGGCCGAAGAAAAACTTGCTTCGATCCGCCTGAAAATTGGCATTGGCATGGGGTAAGTACTTTTTCGCCATTTTTTTAATAACTGCCATTTAAGCTTTTATTTTTTTCCATCCTCTAATCTAAGCATTCAAGCGATTTTTTCGTTGCAGAAAAAGACGACCAGTAACGTATTTTGTGTCGATCGACACTATGGAATTTAGTTTTCGCGTAGGTACGTACAAATTTGTTCGATTATAACTCTGACATTTCACACATGAAATCAAATGCTGTTGTAACTGAAAATTGTACAAGAAGAGGACATATGATTATAAAATTTAAAAAAAATCTGAAGGATCTCATTGCGAACAATGTGATTATTTTTATTTACACACATTATTTACTAATCCATTTATAAACAAGTATATATAGCACTGTTATTACAATAGTGTTGTAACTCAAAATATGTGAATTTCAAGATTATACTATAGCTGAACGTAAAATTTGATTACGTACAGGTCAATAACACCGTCGTTAGAATACTGTAAAAAATAAAACTCAAAATGAGACAAACTTTATGTGACTTAGATCTGGCCAAACAGTCCTTGCTGAAAATGTGAAACCATGTTTTCCCTTTTATTTTTAAATATATTTGGCAAGAATAAACTTTATGATCTTTCACCAAGCCAGTTATGTTTTTCATCTGTTCCGAAAAAAATATACTTTTTGAGTTAATACATAATTGTATTAACAGTGCGATATATTTATTGGTTTAATTCCGTAATTTTGAGTTACGACAGCATTTGCTTTTTTATGTGCGATTTGTCGATCACTAACACGCGACCGCAACGAACGATAAAATCGAGTAAATCTATTTAGCTGACAAGCAGTAAAAAATTTCGAGCGCCAACAATGGTTGTCAAGAATGAGCAAATACGCAGACACCTATATTAGTGGATTGTAGAAATAAAACAATTCTTTATTATTTAATTTGTATTTTTCACATCTACTCTTACAGTTATTCTTAACTATAAAGAACATCCAAAAATCACTTATATTCAGAACTTGACGGGCGAGCGTTCATAAAGTACATGGTTGGGTCAAGGGGGCTTGGAGCCGAGCTAGCTCGGCCTTCATTTTCGTTTTTATTCGAGTATTTGTCCGTAATCTCACCAGCTGGAATACACATATACAGCATTGAATGATGTACATTCATCTCGTCCTTAAATATACTAATTACTTTACTTCATTGGAATATTTTTTAATTTATGTAATTTAAGTAAATTTAAGGTTTTTTATAAATATGCACGTAACTAATAAAATTTTGGATAATGTTATGTTGACAGCAATTTCTATACTATCAGTCACTGTGGATTTCTTGTCAGTCTTTCCTGAATGAGATTTCAAGTCAAATTACTATGACCTCACCTATATACTAAATCTATGATGACCTCACATTTTAGTGTAAAGCACAGGGCTATAGTCGTTTGAACTAGTGATGAATGAGACTCAGTCTTTTAAGGCCTTTTAAAAAACCTCGACTAATTTTCAACGCTCACGACTAGTCTAGTCTTTTAACCCCTTGAGGGTTCTTGAGTCATAAGACTAATTCGAGTCGAAGTCTTTTAACCCCAGGAAGCTTAAAAGACTTATAGGACTAAAACGACTAAAAGGACTGGCGCCTCATAGCCTCTGGAGTCGCGAGTCATGAGCCGTATGGCGTGATTTTATTTCTACCCACAAGGTATTTATTTTACGATTTTTATTATAATTAAATAAACGTGATTATTTACTACATACTACTTACGTCATTTTTATTTATAAACTTTAGGTTTAATAATACATAAAATAGGTATAAGTTTTTTCCAAACAACTCGAGTCGTTTAAGTCTTTCAAGTCCATTAAGTCTTAGTATAACGACTGAAACTTATTAATAAAAACTCGCACTGTAAAATGGAGTCGAGTCGTTATAAAACGCCTTAAAAGACCGAGTCTTTTTCATCACTAGCTTAAACTCATGTGTGTGTTTGAGACACTGAGAAAGCTCAGCGATAGGTCGAAAAATAATGTCAGCAGTGAATATGTTATTATTTCCTAATGGCCATTACACTACAAAGGTTTAGGTAATTAACTAAACGTAAACAAACTGTAATGAAATATTTGATGTGCTGCTTACTTATTGTAAAATTATAATGAACTATTTGAATTTTATTAATTGTGTTCTACTATATAAAGTACTAAAATTATATGATAATATTTTCATGTAACAGACAACATTTCGAACTACCCTATTTAAAATGGTAGCAAATATTATAATGTTTAAATAAAGATGTTTAATAACACGTACCACAACTTTGCTATGATAAACAACCTAAAATCCAGCCGTTGCAAAAATGACAGTTAATAACATTGAACCAAATTAAAGAGTGCAGCTGTAATAAGAGGCATATGAAACTCATTACTAAATATTGTATTTGACCGGGTAACAAGTGACAGCTAAAGTTTGTTTACTTTTAATTAATTATGATAGATAGGCTTGGCACCTGTAAAGTGGACTCGAAAACAATGTCAAAATCACTATATTTTTTATAGCATTCGCTATGAAAGTCAAAAGACTATAGAGATGGTCCCATCCCCTTTTTTCATTGTTTCCATTATTTTTTCAAAAGACATAAAAAGCTTAGAAGAATTTTATTTTGATAAATTCTTCTGCTCTTTTTCTTCTTTTTAACGCACACACTCACAAGCCCTGAAGTAGGGCAACCCTGTATTGCGGGTGCCATGGACACACACATAGGTAAACATACATTTAACTTACGATGCTACATATTTAAACCTATTTCACAATTTGATATCGGCACATAGAGCCCTTAAAACTATGAGATACATGCCTAAGGCATTTATTTTCAAGCCTAATTGGCTTACTAAGTTAATAATTATTCTCGTCATCTATCTCTAGCCAGTACAAGTGGCAAAGGCTAAGGGCTATTCCTTACTTCCGTCCAGGTTTTTACCCGAAGCGACCGGTTTTAATCTATTTCTGGTGTGCGGAAACCACGCAGAAAATACGCGTCAAATAATATTGAAATACGTACGAGTCCATATTTCAAGTCGCATAACCTTGCACCCTGTACTTTGACAGCTAGAGTTTCACAAGTATTGTGCCTATTCTGATCTATGGCACTTAATCACACTTACTGTAATAATAATTACTTAACTAATAAGGTAGACAAATTTTTAAATATCAGACTAGAAAGGCTTTGTATAATTTGCAAATGTAGAATCGAAAACTGGTTCGATTATTCGCTCCAAATCTCTAAAACGGTTGGACCGATTTAGAGATTCCGTTCATTCATTCCTTTCTTTTCAAGCCCTATTTGTCAGTTCCATGACATAACAATGTCAAATGTGATGATTATTTTTGGCACAACATTTAAATCAATTAAATCCTAACTCATACTTACCTACGTCATATTAGGCTTCGTTCACATGGCATCGTAATGCACGTTTTTTGCAGTTTTCGATTTTAAACGAATAGCCGCTATATTTATATAGCAATCACTCTGAGTGCACCTCTATGATGGATCCACGCTTTATTGCACTTATATATGTCTGTGTTTATACTACACTGTAAAATACCTTCATATCGGACATTTCTAGTGAAGCTTAGTACGTGATATGTTTTAATATTCTAAATGCAGGACGTAAACTCCCGTGTACCAATTTTATATGGTTTTGGCATTGACTTACAAATAAATGGATGACGGGTCTAATACAAAAACCACGAAAAAAATGTCCCAAGTCAACCTACTCGAAATTTAAATTGTAATGTCATCGCAGTATCGCGCTGTCAGTAGAACAAATGAAGACTAAAGCGGAGTGTCGCGCTCTGTATACGATTTTAGCGCCTTACAAGTGCGGACACTTTTTAGCGCGGACCCGACGTCCATATAATTGTAAGTCAATGGGTTTTGGAGAAAACTCAAAAAAAAATATTACTAAATATTTATCAACACGAGTTTAACAGGAATATAAAACACTATTTATTAAACTTTGTCGCTTTTCCAAAATGCCAGCGTAAGTTAAGAAAATCGAAAATTTCCATTTTACTGACACTGAACTAGCTGCCAAAGCCCAATTGGTAAGGACTCCTGCTCATTCAATGGTATTTATGCAAAAAAAAAAAAAACAATGTTCTTGCGCCGCCTTTATCATACCTCTGTCTGTAAAATAAGCTACGAATTAGATATTTTTCCTATAATCTTTCAAAAACCTCTTATAAAACTAATATTTAAATCAGGGAATAAAAACGCCTCACAACTTATCGACCAATATTAATACTTCTCTCTCTCTCTCTCTCTCTCTAAAGTTTTCAAAAAAATCAGTCAACAAAAGATTATATCAATATGCAGAGAAAAATAATGTACTAGGGGACAATCAATATGGTTTCCGTTATAAACGTTCTACTGAGACAGTTAGTAGTACTTCTACAAACTATAGACACCAGACTTTCACAAACGAAACTATTATTCAAGAACATGCGAGGACCATAGGTATACAAGTTTCTTTTGTAAAAATTCATTTTCATTTTCTGTCATTTTATAAAATGCTTTTTAAGGAAAAAATTGTAACTTACGCCTGCATTTTGGAAAAGCGACAAAGCTTAACAAATG
The DNA here is from genome assembly GCF_003589595.1 of Hyposmocoma kahamanoa. Lineage (NCBI taxonomy): Eukaryota > Metazoa > Arthropoda > Insecta > Lepidoptera > Cosmopterigidae > Hyposmocoma > Hyposmocoma kahamanoa. Next base: position 1,591,757 of record NW_020656001.1, read on the forward strand.
GTGTTTTAAATTCCTGTGAAACTCATTTTAATAAATATTTAGCATATCATTATTTTTTGAGATTTAATAATTTTTGTAATTTCTAAGCATAAAAATCGAAGAACTCTAAGGTAATTTTCTCCAAAACTGGCACACGGGATTGGGAGTTTTCATCCTGTATTTAGAATATTACAACGCATCATTATATTAAGCTTCACTAACAATGTCCAATCTGAAGGTATTTCGAAACAGTGTACTGGCATAGTAGATGCCAACGGATTCGCCCTCGGTGTAACAGAAAGTATTTGGGTTTTACAAATACATTTTTGAAAAATTGTTCGAAGATCCAAGAAACGATGAAACAAAGTTTTTCAATTACTTTCGGCTATCTCTTATAGGCTCATCTCACACTGGCGCAGAGTCGAAGCGTCGCGACGTGTCATGTTTTCGTCTATAGTATATTCATCTCTATTTTCCCACTGTTAAGGTACAAATTTGTGTTAAGCAATGCGTCGCCAAGCGTTGTAGTTGAAAAACAGGACGCGACGCGACGTTTCGACTCTCTTTTTAGTTCTGAACCAAAATTCTATTGTCTATGGTACTCGCTACTGAACTAAAAATTTTCAAAAAAGAACGTAGTATTTTGCTAAGTGAGTGAGTGCTCGATAAACGAACGTATTTAGCGGTGTGCGTTTTTTGCAGTACAAACGACGTGTGAAAGATTCTCTAAGTATTACTTGGAGAACCTTTCACACGTCGTTTGTACTGCAAAAAATAGTGGCGCGTACATATGCGCTAGTGTTTTTTTTTAAGATTTATATTGCAAAAAACATGTAGTACAATGCCGTGTGAACGAAGCCTTAGGTACAATCAATTTTTAAACGACCGTTCGTTCCAAAACACCCTGCATAATTTGCTTACCTCACTAAGCCCCACTATTCGGTTGTTGGACCCCCACCGAATTGCGAGTATTTCAGGTACGTAATATATTTTCTTTCTTTACACACGTAAATAAAAATTTGAGCATACTCAACCGGCACTAAAGTAATACAAAAAATGGCTTCCTTAAATAAAACGAAAAACTAAATAAAAAAACATAAAACAAAAAACTTCCTTGCTCCAACTGATTTTAATTTTTTTTCGGAAATTGGTTAACTTTTACTGGAAAAAAATTCAATTCCGATAAGAAAAATGCCCTTAAACTCCTAAGATTTTCATAGCAGAGACATCTGCATAGACAATAATGGCTAATACTTGGATATATACTTTTCACAAAAAAATGTTTTCCTTTCTCTCTATATAAAAAGGCAATTTCATAGGTAAGGAAGGACCTAATACAACCCCATTGACGTATTTTACATATAAGCTCGTCGAGCGCTTCTTACGTACATTACCATGTTCGATATTACGACCGCGTTTCTGTGGACGTTACAGTGATATGCTGTCGTAAACTACGAACACTGACGAACGCGTCCTGCTGCCCTTCCGTTCAACTTCTTTATATGAACTTCTATGACGAGTAATTTCACAAAAAAAAAAAAATTACAATAAAAAAAAATAATTACAATCATTTTCAACCCTGACGTTGGCGAAATCGTCGCGCAAAACGACGGAGCCATAGATACAAAAGTTGAAGTTGAAAGCGACATCTCTAGTCAGCGATAGTAGCTGTAGCGGTATCCTCCTGAGTGAAGAAATAAATTTCTCACAGATGGCGCTACGACAAAAAAGTAGTTAAAAAAAAGATCTGCAACAAACACAGAAAAATTCACAAGGTCTGCTGGTTTGTTCTGTGGCTTAATTGGCAGAGCATCTGGCACGGATTGCCTCAGGGTGTTGGTTCTAATCCAGCAGGATCGAATGAATTTTTCTTAATCTTTGTTATAATTTATTGTATTCATTTCAAGTGCGTTTGGAACTTGAAACAAAAATCGCGATAACGCGAAAATGCGTTGACGAAAACAAAGTGCTTTGTTTTTTGTCGAAATACGCGCGGACTTTACTTTATTTGGATATTATACCCGTGTGCACTGTAATGAGACCCCCCTCGTCTAAGATCCATTAAAGTCAGAGGGTTGCGATTGTATTCTTTTTTCTACTGAACTCTAAGCTAATTTTGTTTCAACTATTTGCAGAATAGTTTTTTAGCTTTAATGTGGAATTATAATTCTGTCCTAAACTTTGCCGTGTAAGATAGTGTTTTTGTGAAAACAATAACAATTCTGGCATACTCAATTTTGTTGGTCAAGCGTGAGTTGTCCATACAAATGAATAAAATTAGTAAAATTTTTTTGAGTTGATCTGACTCAATTTTATGTAAGGATCATTTCATTGTACGGGACGAAAAAATCGGGACGGCAAAATGATTTTACATACAATTGAATGAAATTGACGTTTTTTTATACCTGTTAGACTCAGTTGCTTATGAGAATTATTTTATTGTAAAGAATCGGGACAGTACGTTGGTCAAATTAAGTAAAATGTTATTAATTTTGCATGAAAAAATATTTTATGATATTTGACCAACTTCTGCTGACCCGATTCGTCCCATACAATGAAATGATGCCTTCATGAAACTGATCGTCGATCAGTACTAAAAAATGTTTTTGACAGTTTTATTAATTTTTATGGACAACTCACGATTCATCATAAAATTGACTACGCCGAAATTGTTTCCACAAAAAGAAGATTTAGTTGTTCTAAGACAGTTTTCTTGTATGTTCTTTGATTTCGGATTTACCCAAACTGTCCCATTAAAAAAAAAATACTTTATATATGTGAGAACGAGAATCCGGCCTAAAATGTACGATACCAACCAATTAATAAAGAGGTTTGATGGGTATACATCAAACCATCAAACAATAAGTACGGAATGTACAGGCATAATCGTATATGAATATATACGAAAAAACAATTAAATATATCAGACTTATAATTTTATTAAACAAAAATCGAACACAGAAAAAATTAACTTCGATGCGGTTGGATTCGAACCAATGTCTCCCAGCAAACAGTGTCAGACGGCTGCTAACTAAACTACGGAACGTACCAATGGACCCTACAAACTTTCCATGGATTTGTAGTAATCTTTATTTTGTCTTTTAATGACTTTTTTCAGTTTCATTAAAATAAACGAAAAAAACTTAATTACAATTATTAAAGTGACATCTCTAACATATAGCTACTTCTCTCATCGTAGCTGTAAAGGTACTACCCTGAGTGAAGAAAAATCTTTCATAGACTTCTCACAGGTGGCTTAAAGGCGACCGTGCCAGAGGTTTACTGGGAGGCGTTGGTTGGAATTAAACCGGATCGAAATGCTAAGTGTTCTATTTTTATTTAATAAATTATAATAAACTTGTGGAGTAACTAAAAAAATTGAATGTCATGTTGGTGAAACATCCATCCATCCGAACGCACATTCAATAAAAACTTAATTACACTTGTTGAAGGCGTCTCTGGAAACTCGACAATATTTCCTCGAGTTGTGTGTCTGAGAAGAATTGTATGAATTGCACATGGGCCATGTCGACGTTCTTATATTTCGGAATCTCCAGAAGACCCAAGGCGTGTGTTGTGCACAGTGCCATTTTCTTCCCAGTAATGCCCGTCACCTGCAAGTAATTCGTTCTATTTATAACATACATTTGTAATCCTTTATATATTTCGTTGTTGTTGAGACAGAGATATATTTATTTGTAAGCATACACGGTAAATACAGTTTACATATTTAAGATTCACTTATACTTTAGCGTGTTGCGCCAGTAACTGACATACAAATATTAATAGCAAATATTATACGTTGTTCGCATTTATTCTTCAAGTCATATTACATTATATAATTAAAATCGTGTCGTATTAAATTAAATATATATATATACATTTTAATTGAATAATATAATTAAAGAGAAATTATGATTTAGTACAAAGATGAACGCATGTCAAAGTAATAAATATGTAGTGAGTCACAGGCTGCAAAATTCAAATGTCAAAAACTCGTTTACATTATAAAAACAATTTGTCACAAGCAATTGAAACGTAAGTAAGAAAGTATTTTCTTAAATCTAGACGTAGGTAACATTGTTATATCGTCAGGTAAACAAATACACTATATAGTTTTACGCACATGTTATAGCAATTAGGCCAAACGATAGGAATATCATGTTAAAAAACGAAAATTTTTTGAACTATGTTTTTTGACAAAAATACTCATCTCGAATATACATATAAGGAAGGAAGGGACAATATTCTTAGTTTTTTAATTAAGGGTTTGCAACTATCTCGCATTTATATGAGAAGACAAATCTACTCTCAAAACTAAGTGTGTTCAAGTGTGTTCAAACAGTCAATAGCTAACGAATATTCACAAGCAAAACCCACACACTCAAAATTAAGATCTAAATTAACCTACACTTAAATATACTTTTACCTACAATTAGAATTTTAAATACAATTATACGATTAAGAAATAGATCTCGTTTCGCTGATATTGTTGATAACTCAATTTTGCTAAAAATAAAAATGCCAATGACGTTAGTTATGATTATATATAATAGTACGGTAAATAAGAAATCACTAACGAGGACCTATTAGTATTTTTGTATTTTTTACCGTCCGTGATACAAACAAAGTCTTTCTTTGCGAGGAAATAAATACAATGTTTATTTCTAGTATGAATAAGTAAGATTCACAACACAACAATTATATATATATTATTATAATAATTGTGCAAATGGCGAGTTTTTTTATCAACATATGGTCAGCTAGATATTCTTCAACAGATAATAAATACAACACGAACTAAAATGTTGTAAAAAGCAAAAGCGCATACAGCCATGATAAGATTTGCTAAATTTTTATATAGTAATTGAAATCAAATAAATGTTATGTTATGTTATGTATAATGTAGTATTATTTAAGTAGTATGTGGGTGAATTGCAATTAAATTGTGTTTAGATAACATTTTAAACCAACGTTTTAATTTTGAACTTTAAGTAACCTCCTAGCTTGAACATGTAAGGAAGTATGTCGTGCTACAAATTTAAAAAATTTCCTTACCGACTATGGCTGTAATGGGAAGAGAAAAATCCGGAGGGTTTTATTTGGGGCATTACAGTCAAGTTAGCTACCAATCAACAATACTGTTTAAGAGCGAGTGCGATGAAAAATTCTTTCGTGCGTTTGTTTGTTTGCTGAAATTACTTACCTTCGCGATGTACAGTGGTGTGCGGCAAATTTGGCAGTCATCGAGATCGCGCACGTTCCATGCGTGCTTCTTGCCTCTTTTTGGTCGCCTGAGCTGACTTTCGCTCTCAAGTGGAAGAATGACCTGTGATAACAATAGATATTTAATATTGGTTGTTGGTTGTAATAAGGCATCGAGTATATAACCAGGAATAGAGACGAAATGTCATTTAATTTGTTTGAAAACTATTCTGCCAAATCATTACTATCACAACTACGCTCCGATTGGCCAGCCCGAATTCGAAACAATTGACAGGTGCCGTTTCACTTCAAATCAACCAGTTTAACTTAAGCTTTGCTATAATGGACGATAATTGCATAATGACATATTTAATTACTGATGAAATGTGATTCCGTTTGTTTTGCAATTAGATGTTTTGCTGTTTTTCCCCACACCACCAAATGGAACAGCCCCCATTGTTAGAGATATTATTTTTATTGCAATAAATACAGAATATTTTTGGAATATACGGAGACGTACACACAGGTCAGTTGTTGGCGCTGTACTATTTCAACTTTCTAATTTGTGATTTCAGCGCAAACGAGAGTTGATATTTAAAATTGATATACGGCCCATTCGCCTGATGAGTTGCCAGTGATGGATGGCCCTTATTTCGACTCTGTTTCTGGTTATATACTCGATGTAAAAAAGAATCGTTATTTGTATGAAATAAAATGTAAATAATAATAATCTCGAAATATAAAGTCGAAGTAGGTATACAACCTTCGGTAAAACGTGTAAAGTTCCAAACCCGCGTTTAGCCAGGGTGGCGGGCTATGGCCTAAACTCTCGCTTGAGAGGAAACCCGTGCCCAGAAGTGAGACGTACAAATGGGTTGATGGAGAATAATTTGTTGTTACTCAAAAAGTGTCTCACGTCACATGGCATTTTTCTACGACACCGAGTGACGGGACGAATAAGTCGTGCCCCTGGCGGAAAGCGACACGCCTGTCCATAACAGTTGCAGTGTCACCCTGAGACATACGTTCACAAGTCCCTTCAAAGCTGGAAGACAGTAACGCTCACATTACGGCTTGACGGCAGAAATAGGTAAGGCGGCAGTACTTTCCTGGACGAACTCTTTCACAAGAATCTCTACTGCTACTTCAGTTTTCGCTAAAAAGAGATAATTGGCACTGACCGGGGTGAGTCCTTTCCTGTAGAGCGCTGGTCGGTTGCTCATCTCCATTTGTAAAATGGTGCTCAAGCTTGCGTGGACGAGCTGCAGCACGGACATCGGTAACGGTTGATTCTTCGACAACGCTATCAACAATTGTTCTAACGAGAACGCCGTCGGTTCGCAGCTCTCGCGCAGCTCCTAGAAACAGATGCACTTTGAACTTTTGACTTAATGTATTTGGCACATTCTAATCATGATGGAATTTTCGATAGCCCGAAAAATCGGTGAAAGTTATTCCTTAAATCGCTTATTTTTATATCTACACCTTTATTTATTAATACAAAGATCGAAAACTTGGAACGAATCAGCAGACCTCACGAATTTTTCTATGTGCTTGTTGTCGTATCTTTGTATTTGGTTTTTCAACGACTTTTTAGCTTTTATTTATATCATTAACAGTCTAGTCAATGAACGTCAGGAACTGTTTTTTACGAAACGATGCCCTTTGAAGTCTGAAAACCTCAGACCCTGGTGTGTCGCAACTACCTAATGGAATAGAAAAACTAGTTTAAAAGCTGAGTTACCAAGCACCAATTAGAAGTTATCTTACTATCATTCAAATACTTTTGTCGCTGCAATTTGTTATCAGGCCCTGGAAAAAATGTGATTCCAAAATTATCACAAATATGACTATTTTCGAGAAAATTCGCTATTCCGACCGATCGTACCACGTCGTGAAGTTCGTATCAAACTTGACAACACGGCATGCGTTCAGTTCGTCAGTGCGGTGCCTCACCGGTAAGAAATTGTGTTGCGATCAGTGACGCTGTTCCCTGTTCCCTGGTGAGTGGTTCAAACAATAATCAACCTCAGATCGTTGGTATTTTTAGTATAGACATAATAGTCATTTACCGCTTTTGTGCCTAAAGCTATTAGACAGTAAGTAAAGTGGTGGATTGTCAAGGTCTAACCGATTAACAGTTGAAATCTCAGTCCCCTGTTCACGTATGCGGTTGGTGACTGAGAACCAGACACAGACTAACGCATTTTCAAGCTTAAAGTCACTGGATTTTCGAAAAGGTGACCCCGTCAGACTGACTAAAACGTATTTTACAATTAGTAAATTGTCGTTTTAGTTAAGTACTTTTGTTGCTGTGTAATATTACTAAAGTGTAAGTAAATTCAGACTGAAAAGTTAATGACGTATCGACCGTGAACTGGCAACCGGTACCATCTCAATTTTGACAAGTTTACACGATGAAGAAATAAATTGTTTGTGTCATTTATATAGCATCTGGTTTATTAAATAAAAATATGTAGCGTGTGTGATTTTTATTCCACAAATCCCCACTGCGTAGCAAGTACTACGTTAGTGGGGATTAGTGGAATAAAATTTAATAAAAGGTCAAGATCCCCACTAGTGGGAATTTCGTAGTGGGGTTATGTGGAATATACCGAAATTTTGCATGTTTTCAGATATAACTATAAAAATTAATGATTTCATTGTTATTTATTTCGTTTTATGTACTCCTGACTATTTTATCAGTCAGGGCACCACGGATCACTTTTTTTTTTCAAATGGTCATAATACACATCTTTTTGTTTTTTACAGTCCTTCTTAACAATGTATTACGAACATGCAAGGCTAATACGAGGACAAATTACGGGCTAGAATTTTGTCAAAATGCTTCCATCGTGATTAGAACTACGCATTTATACGAAATGCGGTAATGAGTAATTCGCTAATAGCAATGTTAGATTTGTGGTGTTTTCGTGGAGAAAATTGGAAAAACGTTGTTTAATAGTTTGTGATTTTGTTTGAAGTTAACACATGACAAACAAGTTTTTTGAATAATATATGAGAATACAAATTTTGATTACAGAATACGAAGTACTATCTAGCCAGTATTTCAACAAGATTCACCCGCACACAGATGTTCCAAATCTTGCTCTAATAATAATAAACTTCACAAAAAGAATACAAAAATAATCTCAGTACAGAGTACTAAAAAAAACCGACCTCAAAAGTCATTTATCGCAAGTTTGCCACTCTTAGAATACTAAGGTAACTCCTTTCCAACAAAAAAAGAGTCATCAAAATCGGTTCAAAAAGAGTTATCGCGTAACATACATACAAAGAAAAACATACAGTCGAATAGAGAGCCTCTTCCTTTTTTGAAGTCCGTTAATAATTCAAGTAATTTTCAAGCGATTTTAGAATGTTAAGTAACTATCATTATTGACATAGCATTGTTGGTAGGTCAATGGTCACAAGGAACAAACACAAAGAAAAAAGATCCAAAATCAAAGATATGTAACAAACGAATAGAGAAGTTCTTCTGACTCGATCTGTAACTCAGTCGGTAGAGCTGTTGCCCTACATTGGCATATAGACGCAGGCTCGAGTCCTGACACATCAAAGGAATGTTTTACTGTGTTCAATCTTTGTATCCATAATTATAACAAACAAATGGAGTAATGTCACAAAAAATAAATGAATATCATGATAGTAAAACATAATAATAACAATGCACACACTCGTACTTCCGGACTAGGGAAATCCTGTATCACGGGTGCCACGTTCACACACATAGACAATAAAAAATTACACGAGAGAAATACAAATAGGTCATACAAATATTTCTCCTATAGGTAACCGTTCAGCCACGGAGGCAGTTAACATTCGATAATAGCAATAATAAGTAGCTACTCACTTGGAATACTTGGTTGACTGACTTCAGCCACTCGTAGGTGGCAAAGTACACGCTTTCTGACACTACTAATGTAGTGCAAATGGAACACGAGTAAGCTTGCGGAAACACGACGATGTACTCTCCGGGATTCTGCACAACATGCGAAAGCGACACGTTGTGTTCCAGCAGCAGTTTCGGCGGGATCATTGTTATGTCAGACGGCAGCCAGACCGACTTGTTCTGACACAGGATCGGGCACAATTCCTCAACAGCTTTACGGAAGAATTCGCTCTGATCGGCGGGGATCCCGTACCTACATATTATGGGACATTCATAATTTGTTCATAGAAATATATTTTATAAAATAGTAATATTTACATAGATTTTATAAAACAGTTATGTGTACACTATGTATGTATACAGGCTGTCCCAGCACTCAACGTCAAAGGGGCGCCGGGCGAGAGGTCACATCAAGTGTTCAAAGGTTAAACAAATATTTTTAACAAAAAAGTTTATTAAACAATTACGTATTTAAATTACAATATAGATAGTTACTTAATTATCCAATGTGATGGATGACTAAAATAAATGTGTTTATTTTGACGAATATAAAAAGCAACTTGCAAGATTTTTAAAAATTTGTCATTTGTCGTTGGGTTATTTCGAGATAAGAGTATGTTGTAGTTTGTTCAAGAGGCTTGAGTTTTGAGAATAAATCCGTTACAGACTTAACATATTTCTCATAACAATAGTAAAACAACTGGACAACGAGCTTAGTTATGTTGCTCATGACGAATACATTATAGAACAGGCCTTTCAAATGCTGAGTTTCATAAAAATAAACATTAAAAGCTTCAAAAATACGAAGACGCTAATTTCTCTATACAACTGCCTTGTCCATAGTGGCTTTGACTTTCCAAGCGTCGTATGGAACCACTTGAACACGTACAAAAAATATTTACACGGTATCTAGCTTTTAGCCCCGGCTTTAGTTACAAAAATAAATACCAGAGACGACTGGAATATTTCAAACTTAATACACTGTCAAGTCGGCGAGACATAAATGACCAGGTTTTTCTCTACAAGCTGCCGCGGGGACCTGGATTGTTTGGAAATATTATCGAGAATCGCACGTACTGTTCCACGTTTCAACTCAAGGAGGCAACTTAGCAAACCTTTTCACGTGCTCCTCTCCAGGCACAATAGCCTGAATAGTCGTGCAGATCTTGACATAATATATTTTGACAGTTTGCCCCGTCAGATATTGATAGGTACATAGTCGATGTTTTTAAAAAAACAATGACGAAATCATTGTTAAAAGAATTCAATGTCATAGTTACAAGTTTGAATAAAATAAAATAATTAAGTATTTTCAAATTGTACTAAATGTGTAAGTCTGAAAATAATATAATATTTAGGAAATTAAAATGACTAATTATAGTCTGGCTTTTTTGAAAATGGAGTAACATGACATTTGCAGAGTTGCAAACTATGTAAAAAACAGGTTGGGTTGAAAACTGATTGAGGGTTTGGGGGTGCAAGGTCAATATAGAATTGTTATAGAATTATTTGATGCCATATATTTGCTATTACTTACTATGTGTAGTAATGAATATTTATTGGTGGTTCTGCCGAGGAGAATGCTCCGCAGCACAACCACATTGACTGAAAGTTGACGACAAAACTAATGACATAGATATTTTTTAAATAGTACTAGAATTTTATAGAAATGTTATAGATATTTTTGAAAAAATAAAAATTTATTTAACCTTTATTTAACCCGAAGTATGACGCCACTGGTTTCGGTTTCCACAGACTGTCTAATTAAGGAAAAAACACTCTGTATATATACATCTGTACGTATCGATTTATGGACAAAGCCATTCCCTGCCTTTTGTGGTAACACCTAAACTAACCTAAACTCGAAACTTAAATTATCTTTATTTCATGGATAAGCAAATTGCCTTTGAAATTGTCATAGATTTAACCCTAGTACTCATTCGTATTGCAGATTTCCCTGAGAACAATGAATAAGAAACTCGAAAAGTTGCTGTTTGTAAATAAACATTTATCACTTACAATATTTGTATTAAGGTTCTAGACAACCTGCAAGAGTTAAACGGATCACTGCCATGGATTTTTGACATACAGGTACGCAGAAGCAGTAATGCTGCTAGTACCTTTAGTGTAAAATTTTTCTTGCTCTGTACTTTTCAACCTTGTGAATAGCAAATTTTGAATATCATTCAGAATCTTATCGTCGATGCGTATAGACATTGCCCTATAGTTGACAATGTAAAGATTACTGTCAAGAATCCTCAGGTGATTTTCCGAATCCGAGAAACGACGGTCCTAAATATCGCAGGGACCATTTTATGTCTAGGTGTATAACCGATATTTGTATTTTCTCGGATTGGAATCGGAATTAGTGCACAAGCGACATCCGAAGTTTGTCCGATTTTCTAGATATGTATACATATACGTGGAGTGCCCTATAAGTTTCCGGAATGAATAAGAAAAAAATACTATAAATGGTCAGAAATAAATTTATTGTTTCTCAAAATATTCTCCGTTAGCGTTAATGCACTTTTTCATACGAATTAACTAATTTTGAAAACATTTACGCCACTCCTCCGTGACAATCTCTGAAACATATTTTTCATACTCTTCGCCAGCCTCTTCAGGTGATGAAAATCGTTGACCGCGTAACTGGTTCTTCATTTTTGGAAATAAAAGTCACAAGGTGTCAGGTCGGGACTGTACGCGGGATGGCTGATCATAAGGTCAACGTTATTCACCTTCAAAAATTCATTTGTCTGTCTGGCTGGGGAGAAGTGGCATTATCGTGGTGCAAGATGATACTGCGTTTACTGTTATTTTTACGGAGTTTGTCAATAACTTCCGGCAAACAAATGGTCGTGTACCAATCACTATTCACGGTACAACGATTCTCCAAAGCAACAGTAGCCACGTGTCCAGTTTTATTTAAAAAAAGAAGCAATCATCCGCTTAAAGGCATTTTGCACGCTCGCCACTTTGGGTGGTTTCGGCTCATCTCGAAAGACCCATACGCTCGATTGCTGCTTGGTTTTGGGATCGTAACTATAAATCCATGTTTCGTCGCCTGTTACTATGTCCCACACCAAATTTGACGCCCCGTCGGTGAATCTGGTAAGCATGGCATTGCACCAAGTGACGCGATCACTTTTTTATGCCTCAGTCAAATTGTGTGGGATACACAGAGAGCACAGCTTTTTCTAACTCAAATGTTTCTTTAGTATTGATTGTATTTCACTCATGCCTATGCTTAAAGATGCCCGTATCTCATGGTATGTCACATACCTGTCTGTTTTGATCATACGGCACAGCATCGATGTTTTTGTTGTTCACAGCAGTGGACGGGCGACCATCACGAAATTCGTCACTGAGATTCACACGACAGCGTTTGTATTCTGCAAACCAGCTATAAATAGTCGTCTTGCATGGTGCTTCATCGCCAAAAGCAGTTTGAAGCCGTGGGAAGCTCCGCTAAGCTGTTAAATTACACTGAAAGTCGTGGAAAACCAGACTACGAAAATTTTCACGAGTTAAATTCATAGTGATGTAGACAACCAATTTCTAAAATGATACCACAATATAAAAACATGTGACAGTCAGATGGAACAAACTGTATTCTACAGCCAAAGAGTTTCCATTCCAGGTTCCATTCCACTTTTTAAATATTGTTTATGTAAGTGGCCAGTTCCGGAAACTTATAGTGAGCCCTATGTAATCGGATGCGGTACGTAAACGCGCTAAAAGGTTACAATATATTCACCAGATCTTAGAGGATCCCTCGTGCATGTATTCCATCCATGGTAGGCCGTGCGGATCGCGGTGCCAGCAGCTAGTGGCGAATACCATCCCAAAATGCAATGTTGGAACTGTCACGCCCAGCACGTCGCCAAGTGCAGGCAGTACGTTGCCCGGATTGTTGCTCAGCATCTGTTCAGAAATTAGACCAGAGTTATCGTTCATACGCGATGTATGCTTTTGCTTTGATTGGCCAATCTTTAAAAATCAAGGCAATCCACCGCATAAAGTAATACTGGGAAACTTTAGGTGTAGACAACACTTGATCTAATATCATAACTAACCAAAAATAGTAAATATAGTCAACCTTGTGCAATGTCTCAAACCAATTGAGGTTAGGATAAAGAAGGCCGTCAAGAAGTAGTGTTTACATACAAGACAATACCTTTAGGTTCCATGGGTGTTTGCTGCAAGGGTCTTTGCTCTTGCTGAAGCCGTAGGCTTCGGGCCCGGTATCGATAGACGCCGCGTGAACAACCACGTGCTCTCTACCGAGCAGCACGTGGTCCCAATATGCTTTTTCCACTTCTTCTGTCGTGGCGCCGTTCGGGAAATGCATGTTCATTCCGTGCTTCGCCACCTATAAAAACATTATTACATTGATGTGGCCCGTACGGCAATCCTCGTAACTTATTTATAATCTTCACAATTTGTTTTTCGTCACCACTTATTTTGCTCATGAGAATTTTTTCAAAAACTTGGAAGGGCCTATATACTGAGAAACCAGCACTGCTTCAGTTGGCGTTCAGCTCATTAAAGGTTTTTAAGTTTTTTTTTTAACAAATACGATTTTACGACTGAAGCTTTTAATATTTGGACATTATGAGGATGAGACTTTTAGAAACTTTTTTTATTAAAACAAGCGCACATTTGATCTCCAGCTCACCTAATGGAAAATGAGGATGAGGTCGACGATGGAGCATACTCATTTAAATAATGCCTATTCACTCTCACCTTGAAAAGGGCCCAAGTTAAAAAAAAAGTTATATCGTTCGAAAAACAAGTCTGAAGACAGGGAATTGCACACCGTAGCCGTTCGCCATAAAATTGTGGAAGCGAAACGTTTAGTGCGAATTCTTGAAGTATCTACAACATAAAGGTTGTTTACAACCCAGCCTCGGTAAAGGCGAAACTAAATCGTGCAATTCCCTCCCACGTGATACATCTTGTAGAATACCTTCATATTTCGGAGAACATTCGTGCTTTAGAGCTAATACCACAAAAATCTTACTTTTTTGAAGGAGGCAAAATCCATTTTGCGACCAGGGGTGACGCAGTCTTCGGCCTCCTTCAAGACCTTGGATAACAAGTCATTCTCCTCTTCCTCATCCTCCGACGAGTCCGACTCGCCGAGAAGCTTTTTTTGAGCGTGCAATGGATTCATAGCCCATTTCCGCATCTTATTGTACTTCGCATTCCATCGTTTCTCTACCAATCCCATCAGTTGTTCCCGCTCCACTGCAAGATGTAAGAGAAAAAATAATTATTATTATTTCATTAATGGTCGCCACTAAGACTTGGTCCAATGTCAGTTTCGATGTATGTTGTCACGGACGCCTCTCAGCTTTCGGATCATTGTTGCTTTGGAGTGGCCATGTGGATCCCAAGTTTAAAACCATTCTTATACTCCAGGCAAAGAGCGTTTATCAATATTTCTTTTATTATATATGGCGGCCACTAGGCTTGTGCCAGCGTCAGTTTTATGACAAAATTATGGCGATCATTGTTAGTGAATAAAAAAAGTATTTTCCCAAAGAGCGTTTCGCGTGCGTATTTGAATTTTCAAAACTGACAACACAAACGGCCGTCCACTGCACTCTAGACCTCTAAACTAGCAACACAGACGCATAACGTATTGTCAGTTTTTTATTAAATAAAAATAGTGTTGCTTAACAGATCGACATCAATGATGAGTCATCGTCAACGCTTCTTTCACACTAATACCTGCTGCAGTGAGTTGATAGACAACTGAACCAAACACAATAAATATGGCAACATTATTTATGCAATGTGATATCACTAGTTATCTCTTTGTCCAGCTAATTAAAAATCCGACTTGCATATAGTCTAATAAACAAATGCCTTAAAAAAACTCAAATTTTAGAAATTATTTCAATAACACTTACAGATTAACAAACTTTAAGAAATAAAGTTTGTTTATCTGTAATAAAACTCTACAAACTTAACTATGTCCATGGTTTCCTGCTTGCGTAGCATTACACTATTATATCCACACTTAGCTGTAAAATTCAAATTCGCGGTAAAACTGCCATTTTGAAATTTTGTCATGAACATTTTGTTTTGCTATACTGCTCGCGCACTTTTCGCTGACGCTGTCGCTGCACTGGAGTCAGATACCCGAGTTCCTAGTATTTGGTTAGCTTATATTTATCACTATTAATCACTATACGTTGATATTATGAGTTACGAATTTAAGTTTCCTTTTAAGACAAATTCGAAAATCCTGAAAAACCCGGGTTCCAAAATGGACGGTTACTCAATTTTATCGATAACCAATAACCGATTTGCATGCTCTAATGGGAACTTAGCTTTATCAACTGAGATAAATATGTCATGGGAAAGTTTATCACATATCGCATGCGGTATAACACCATGCTACGGCTGTTATGCTTTCTTAAAAGTATTTAGTGATAGTACTTACATTTGGATGCGGTGTCAAAAGGTAGTAAATATTTAACGTATATATTTTCCAGTTTAGTCTTGCATTTTTCCGGCAAGCACATAGCTTCGGCTACACGGCTCCAACGCCGTTTTTGTTCCACCTAAATAAAGAAAAATAAAAATCAGCATATCGTTTACTAACAACAAATAACAGTAACTTGTGACGCCCAATATATAGCACTGGGCTTGAGATTTCTGGTAGTACGTATTTGAAAAACTGTTTTTTAATTGACTCTGGTCTGGGTATTCTGGGTAGTGCTCCGGTGTAAATTTCGTTGCTCTGGTACTCATAGTTTGCAATTAGATAACTAGTGCGGTTCTCAGACATATTATTATGTACAATAGATTCTCGCTTCTACCATAAACCTAAACGATAAATTTTGTTATAATTATTAATACAATGATTGGACACTCCGAAAAAATCCTTTGATCCTGATTTGACGTTTTCTAGCAAACCGTGCCAGACGCTATGCCAACTAAACCAGGTAGCCAATCAGCGGACCTTTGGAATCTTTCTACGTGCTTGTTATCGGATCTTTGTATCTGATTCTTAACGACTTTTTAGCCGTAGCGCCATCTATGAGAAATCTATGAAAGTATTTCGTTTCATAAATTTTGTTTTTATAATGGGGTTTTCACAATGCCTTTGTGGTGGTGCTCGGCGCTGCATTTGCGCTGGCAACAACACGCCTCAGCAATCCAACCCGTTAACGGTCAAAAGAATTGAGATTATTCCGGTGGAGTCTACAATAGCCGCACGGTGGGTCCAAATTGATAATTCTTGGACATAGGAATAACTTGTGGAGTATCGAGCTAATTTTTTTTTTATATGATAGATAATAACATTCCTAACAACTTTTATTCTTGTATAATTTCTTGAAAAGTTGATAGTTTCAGAGAATAAATAATTTTTTTTTTATGGAGAAACATACATTTTATTTTTTATCTCAAAATATACGAAAAGTAATGTGCGGGGGTTACTTACAGTATAGTTCCAATCATTTTCTATGTAGAAAAAAATAATATGTATATTTTTCCATACAAAAAAAATCCCTGAAACTACCAACTTTTCAAGAAATTATACAAGAATAAAAGTGATTAGGAATGTTATTTATCTATCATATAAAAAAAATTTGCTCGATACTCCACAAGTTATTCCTATGTCCAAGAATTATCAGTTTGGACCCACTGTGCGGCGTGTTGGTGATCACATCTGCCAATACAAGATACTTCTGATTTTGTCGAGTAGGTGTTCACGAGACAGTGAACGAGAACGGTGACGTCCACAGAAATATCCTCGACTTCGATCGATTATTGATATTATCATCAATTTTAGACTCTCGCTTCTCTCAAGGGTATCATAGATTGATATTGAATTTTTAAATGAACTTGTTCAATTGTTTTTCATTAATGATAAATAAATAAATAGAATTTAATTTACCTGTTCCAAACCCCCAAATGATTGTACTACGTGATAGAATTTGTGTAAGTTGATTTCTATGCCGTCCACCTGAAAAATAGCAGCTATATTAGTGGAAATAATCATAATTTCGAGTAAACGTCAACTCTAGTTTAGTATTTTATGCAATGGTTGCATAATGAGGGATTCTTAAAATCGAGTACCTTACCGGCCTAAGTAATAGTTACGAGATTTTAAGACCTACTTATGTAATGATTGCATACAATACTTTTTCTACGAATAAATAAAATAAAGAAACATAACCAATATTTAATGTATATTTTGTAAACAATCCATAACAATAAACTTAAAAGAAAGTAAACAAACGCTACAAAATTAAAACCAAAGAGCTAAAATGTAACAATTTTTTTATAAAGGATTAAAAAATACGACGCTCTTTTTTTGAAACTCATTTTAGTTCTGTGTACAGAACGTTCCAGTGTGACGAGTACCATAGACAATACCTGTTAAAAAAGTAAAACTGTTAAAACTGTAAAAAGGTCAAACGTCCCCTTAGATTTAGTATACAGGCTGTATATTTGAAAGTGGGACATACTTATAGAGTGCGTTATATTCCTGATTCTCAACCCAAAGAAATAATAAACTAATGAACTTAAACTTTACAAAAAATATTTTTTAATTTTTTTTTATCGACTACTACTTCAGCACAACATTCGTTATCGAAATCTATGCACATCACTATTATTGCTCCGACGCAGCGGCGAAAAGCAAAGCACAGGTCGGGGGTGACAACGCGGGCGCATAACCGAAATTGCTCAGTCCACGCGCGACCTTGATCTAACGAAGACACGTAAATTATTTGTCCTTCCGCTCGCCCGATCGCCGCAAAATGGGTATTTATTCTAACGTGGAATTCACTGAGATGGTGCGACTTTACGCAATAAGTGGTGATAGTTTGAGGCAAGCTATTGAAATGTTCCCAAATCGGAGTTTACGCGGAGGAGGTGAACAGTGTTTCGACACTGTTGCGTTGCGTGAGAGGATTATCTCAGCATTTTATACTGTGAGACAAAATGTGTTTGTGTTGTACAATTTAAAACAAAATTTACTATGCCGTGCTAGACTATGCATTGTGGAAAACGGTGGACATTTTGAACACTTGCTCCGTACCACGTAAGTGTAAATAAACTGTAAAGAACTAAAAAATCAATCATTGTAATTAATTTGATTTCACATTTTTAACTACGCCAAAAACCTCAATTCTTATTAAATGATAACTACTTACTAAAACATTTCGATGATAGTTCAAGTAAAAAACAATTAACATAACCTAAAACGTAAATGTGAAATCATTGTTATTGTTGCTGTCTCACTCGGCGCTCGCTTGGTAGCACTCCCATTGCACTCGAAATTAAGCGTAAAGGGAATCGGTTTATTCCTATCTACACTTCAAAACACATTTGTTGATTAATTTTTTGTTCTATCCCATATCCTAATTTTATTTTAGTCTATGTTAAGTTGTAACATGATTTACTATGACATGTATGAATATGTCTCACTTTCAAATATACAGCCTGTATAGGTATCCTATATACTAAATCTATGAATATACCTAATTATTTTAATTAAATGTTACATTTCATGGTCTTCCTTTTATTTAAGATGCTATGTTATTTAGGACAAAACAATTCTTATGATTAAGGCTTTCGCACAGTATAATAAAATTTACAGGTTTTTTTCACATTTGTCGGGTTCGATTCCCGGTTCAGATGGACGATTATTTAAAAATCTTCGAAAGCAGATCGAATAGTTTTTAAAATCAAAATGTAGTCTTCTTTCAGTAAAATTTTGTATCTGCGGTGTTTAAGGTACTTTCACTCCGTGTGGCATAGCTGTGCGACGCCCTATATACAGGTGGAAATTTGTAATGCCATTTGGAAAGAAAGTACATTAAATACTGGAGATAGAAATTTTTACTTAAAGGAAACATTCCTTTATTTTTAAAAAGAAATAATACTGCATTCAAAGATTTTCGGAAATTGCTAGCCACACGCGCGAATCGAACCCGCTAAAATCTTTAAAAAATGCACCTTGTACTTTTATTAAATCAATCGATAGGGTCAATTATGACAATGAAATCTCTCTTACAAACCATGTAATCTGGAGTTATAAATTCAACGGGTCAAGTTAAAGCACTATTACTCAAAGGTCCATCAGATTACTTGTATAATTAACGTTGACGTCATTTATCCATTAAAATGACGAAGTACTATTTAGATAAAAAGATTGCAATTTGTACATGTTTGCAATGCAGACTCTTTGGTCAGTGACATGAGGTAATTTAAATATGGAATGTTTCATTTGAAAATGGATTGTCTTTTGTTATTTCCATTTGATTGTTTTTACATATCCTTTCTAAGTACTGATAGTTTTCCTATAAATAAATAAATTTCATATTTGTCTCATCGTAAAAATGGCATATCAAGAACAATTTGATTTAATGGAAGCTTATTTTTTAAATAACAAAAATGTGAATTTAGCTAATAATTAACCCTATCGATCGATGCAATAAAAGTGCAGGGTGCGTTTCTTTTTTTTTTCAGATTAAAGCGGGTTCGGTTCCCGCGTGTTGTTTCGAAAATCTATGAATGCAGTTTTATTTCTTTTAAAAAATAAAGGAATGTTTTCTTTAAGTAAAATTTTATATCTCCAGTATTTAGATTACAAATTTCCACCCGGTATAAGCAGGCGGCAGTATCACTGAACATCCAAAATTTTGCAAAAAGGTGTCTTGATTACGGTGAATGATTATGAAATAGAATTGAAATGTTGAACAATTCTGAATTTGAGGGACTTTTGTTCGAAGAATATTCCACCTCAAAGGGCACTTTCCGGTAACCGATTTCAATAAAACTTGGCGAATAGATGTAAGTAATGCCACGAACTTTTGAGGTCGGTTTTTTAGTACTCTGTACTGATCGTTATTTAAACACTGAGTGACCGCTACAATTTTACATCCAATGGCGCGTGAAACGACCCGGTATGCAACACGAGTCCACGCGAGATTATGAGAATGTGTGCGTCCGTCACACATACACGGAGGTCAAATGGTGACTTATATGCATGTTTTTAATAAAAAACAGGCCACGCTGTTTGTATGTAGTAATACCGTGCCAGAATTGTATTTAGAATTAATGTGAACAACACACATAGGTTTGCTTGTTAGTGATTCAACACAACGTCGCAATGCAACGTTTTTGCGTAGCCATCTATTGTCACAAGATTGAACTATATAAGTAGGTACAGTTGTAATGAGCAGTCATCAGAATTGAGGCAATTAATTTCCTTAAAACATTAACGTTTTTTTAGTGTGGACATACTCATTTCCTGATATGACCAAAAAATCCCGGTATTCATATTACTTTATTTTGCAAACATTCCAAAATATAGGTTGTCTCAGATTTATTTCAGTATTTAAAGTACATTAGCACAACTGTAACATTATTTTTGTAGGACTATAATTTGTAGCAAATACTTAATAGGAAATAATATTTTCTCGCCAATGTACTCAAATTTCAATAAATTATACGCATATATTAAAACATAATCAGTTCCGAAAAGTCCCGGGACTTGCACAAGGGAATGTCCACATTATTCTTTAGTTTAGGTAAATTAAGTCACTCAATTCTGATCACTGGTAATTACAGTAGTATTACAATTGTGATATCAGGCAACAGTGCAATGTAACTTTGGAAAATTAAGCATTAATCATAACATCACCCGATACACGACCACACTGACACCGTTTGCATAGATGCACAATATTATTTATTTCAGTTGCAATATAAATGCTACTCATAGTGAATAATCTATATTGCTATGTTTGCGTTATTTAAAGATTAAAATTGTTTATTTACACTGCGTAATACCTATGTGCTCTAGTTTACGCGTGTCGGTCGCAGCAATCTTCGGAAGAGATGTGCGAGTGCTCGTGTGGGGTGAGTGAGTGGTGCAAGTGATGATAATATCACACTGTAATGCAATGTGATGGTAATAGCGTGTGTGTATAGTGATTCATATAATAAGTAACACATCTATCTCATTTTTAGTCTGTGTGATGCAAGTGATGGTAATATCACACTGTATCGCAAAGTGAGTGATGCTTATAATTAACGTGGCCTATACAAATATGTATTTAGTGTATATATATTATTTTCGAGGCACTGTTTTGCGCATGTCTACTAAATGGTTGAAAGCTTTGAAGGCATTACTGTATGTACACAACTTACCAGCGGCCCTCGGCTGTACAAGACTTTTTGCGAGGCCAAATAGGCTTTCATAACGGCATATTCGCGTGATGCGGGACCCCAGCGATTGTACATTCGTGCGGGGTGCTGGTTCGTCACTTTAAAGTTCATGTCCTCTGACAGGTGACACTTCGGTTTGAAAGTTTTCGGTGCCACTATTTTGCATATACCGTATTTCTCTGCTGCCGGCAATATTTTTGTGAAAAATACTATCGGATCCTATAAAAAAAAAAACATTAGTACGAGTCATATCATAATTTAAGCAATTTTGCATCTGATACTTACATTAAATTCCTCTTCTGTCAAGTGGAACGTAGGTGCCTCTACCATTTGACTGGTGGTTGGCTGTTTCATTGATTTCTTTTTTTCCTCCTGCGTTATTTGTATCAACGGGCTCTGGAACTTTGATCTTCTAGCAGCCAGTCTCTCAGAAGCTGATCCCCTCGATGTTGACGGCTTAGGAGAAGCAGCTCTCCTCGGTGTCGGCTTCTTTTTCTTCTTCTGAGCAGGTTTAGTTTTTGGCGCCGTGCTCAATTGCTGGAGCAATTGGTTAAAATCATCCTCGTTCTCTTCTAAAGAGTGCTCTTGGGCGGGCGCCTGCGAACGTGGCATAAGACAAGCCTTTAAGATTTCATTTCTGCTTAGTGTGACCTCAACCACATGCTCGGGAAACATTTCCAAATATACTTTGTTTTGCTCCTCTTCAGAGTTGGTGTCGACGCTGGAACCCTGCGCACGCGCTTTTCGCCGCTTGCTTTGTGAATGGAATGGTGTAACCCTCGACGAGTCGTCAGTTTGAGCGTCGAATTCATAAACGTCGGTGCTGTTCTGCTGCTGCCGTGCTCGTGATACCTCGTGCCGGTCGTGTATTTTGGCAATGACGGTGCACTTGGCACATGTCTTGCATAGCTTATTTTTGGTCTCCTCAGTAGCGTTGATGGCGTCGCTTACATTGTTAATATTCACTGAGGAGCACAAATTGGATTGCATTGTAGGCTTCACACGAGCTGCTGTAAAAAAAATGCTGTTGCTGTGATACTTCGACACAACCGAAAATTATAATTCTCAAATAAACTGTACATACCTTTAGAGGATCGCGACGTGGAAGGCACGGCAGTCTTCGGTTTAGAAGGTCCTAAAATCAACAAAACAAGTATGTGAGTGGTAAAGCTCTTAAGATAAATATGTAGTTTTGATAAATACGGTAAAATAACGGATATATAAGTAGGACAGTACTTTTAGAAGACATGCCTTCCAAGTTAATGTCATTATTTCGGGATTTCTTGTTAACTGTAACAGACATAATTATTCATTTTGAAATTATGTCGGGTTCTCGCAATATTACTATTTGCAATAGATTCAACACTATAAGACATTTCAAATAGGACACAAAATAGAACTTGCCAGCTTTTAAGACGTTTGTTGATTGACTCGATCGTATATTATGGCCTTATTTTCAAAAACTTGAATACGCAAAGTAATTACTTGCAAACCCAGAACAGCTATTTTTGGTTATTATTACAATTAAAAATATGGTAGCCATGACGCACTTGCTACATATACATACTAAAATGGCGCCTAATATTTACAATAATTTTCCAAAAATACTGGGGTCTAAGATAATTCTTGGCGTATTAGGTAGTTTTGAAGGGACAAAGAACTACGAAATTAAAGCGGCGCAGAAAAAAAGAATATATGTAGATATAGATAAAAGGTAGATGATATGTTACAAAGTGCCTTAAGGCCGGCGCAGAGTGACGTCGCGGCATGGCACGGCACGGCAAAGGATTTTATTTTTGATCAAGTTATTTTTATCCTTATTTCATCGAGGTTAGAATTCATATTACTTTATTTCGATACAATTATACCGCGGCACGTTGTGGCATGCCGCAGGACGCCGCGGTATGCCGCGGCACATCGTAGCATGCCGTTTCATTCCACAGACGTCCCGCAAGTCACGTCGGTCACAGAATTATGACAATTAAACTAATTGAAATAAGGTTTGAGAGCAAAACTAGTTGAAAATTAGTGGCTGGCCTTGCTGCGGGACGCCACGATGTGCCGCGGCATGCCGCAACGCGCTTCGGCATGCCGCGACGCGCTTCGACATGCCGCGGCATGCCGTAGGCCGGCCTTTAAACGTGGCATGGTAAAAATTGGCTAATGAGCTGTCTTGCGTTGCACTATTAAGTTGCCGAATGTCAAGAACGTCACAGACAATCGGTCAAGATAAAAACGAGATGCTTGTTGAGTTATGCAAATTATACAAACAAGGCTTGTAAAATGCAAGGAATCACATATCATGCGTAAATATTATTTTAATACTTACTATATTAATAATTTTGATAATATTTTTCGCAATGTGGGACAAAAACGAGAGTGGCGGTCAAAGAATAAAAAATTAAGCGGTGTGTCAGACCAGACAATGTAAAACTTGAACGTAATGCTAATGTTGCTGTAAGTTTCACGATTCGTGACTGGGTTCGATATTTCTATTTATAAAGTAATTTGCTCAGATGCCTTTGAAAATTGGCACGTGGGTTTCTCCGTGGGTGTTTGATAATAATTCGCGGTCAAAATATATTTTTCGTCATTTCTTAATATGATTGCCATGCAAGCGTTTTTTGGCAGCAAAAATGTTCTAATCCGTCTGAAAATCGGCACGCTTCAATCCTTAATTTAGATAAAAATTCCGTTTCCGCCGTTTCTCGATATAGCCACCAATTAAGCGTTTTTTTTTTCGATATAAATGGCTTCAATTTGCTTTGATCGGGCTGAAAATTGGCAGGTAAACATTTCTAGGATTGCGTGATAATAATTTGCGATTAAAACATGTTTTTACGATTTTTAAATATGGCCGCCGTTCATGAGCTATTTCCATTTTTTACACTAAAGTCAAAAGTAGCGAAGCCATTTGCCGAGGACCAGCCGAGAGCGAAGCTCGAAGCGTTCTCACGCCACCGTACGTAGGTAATTGGTAGCAGTGGTTAGGTTAGTACTGCTACCTTACCTATTTCTAACGCCAATGTCAGCATTACTGTGTTCCGATTTAGAAGGGTAAGGGTGCTAGAGAAATTACAGGCACATGGGACTTGTCAACTTATGTCTCAGGGTGACGGGCGCAGTGGTAGTGCCCCTCAGATCTTTGCATTTTAAAGCTCTGAGAGGCACTGTAATTGTTACGGACAGGCCTGTAGCTTACCATCAGGCCCACGACTTGTTACACTTGTTGTCACTTGATGTTATAAAAAAAATGTATGGACACTGTATTACAGTAGTACAAGATCTCACAACTGTTAAAAATGTAATGTAAATAACATACTTATAGCGCAGCTTTGTTGTATCCCCACCATCTCTCTGAAAGATTCCTTTTTCTTGGAAGCTATGCCAAACAGGATAGAATTATTTTAGAGAAAAATATATTATAATAGTAATACCAGATAATCATACCAATTTTCTGGTCTCATACTAGGGAATGTCCCGTGCTCTGAGTGTCAGAACAACGATAACCCTTAGGGCAACACTCTCATCAGAAACAACTTTAAAATGTTCGTTTCTTAAATTAGCCCAAGTCGGGAATTGAACCCGTAACCTCCTCATAAAGCGCCGATAATACTAACCGCTGTGCCACCGAAGAGCATAAACATAAACACAGCCTAAACACCGTAATTTAAACCCGATCACGTACCGTAGGCCGACCCCGAGCCCGACCCCACCGTCTGTGGGGTACAGGAAAGAAAGACACCTTGAAAAGACGTATGTACACATTGAGTGTGTACCATTTGGAGAAAGTTTATAAAATACTTATTAGTAAAGTTCTAAACAAACAATTTGTAAAACCAATGTTTGTATTAGTAACAAGATAAAACGAAATTTAAATAACAATATAGGCTCTCTCAGTTCTCACAGAGGGGCCAGTCAGATATACAAAAGTATTAAGTATGTATGTAGCATTCGAAAAGTTTAGTGAAATTATCGTCTTTAATCACAGATCGGTTAAGTGCCCTTAAAAAAAATGCAAATAAACAAAAAAATTACCTTTAGAGATTCTTGGTTTTGAGGATGATGGTCCGGGAACCGCCGGAAGAGAGGATTCTAAAATCAAAAAGTTTGTGAGTGGTAAAGCTCTCGAGTTAAAAGTGTATTTGTGATAAATTTCGTAAATCAATAAGACACTATGAATTACGTATGAGTAGGTAGCCCGTACCTGACGAAGTCAACGGCTCAGAAACAGTTTCAGAGTGCATGATATCTGAAGCCGTCCCGCTATTATTTTGCTGTACGTGGTCAACTGTAACAAACAAATTGTTATAGGGTAATTGCGATACAATTCGTCGGTACTTCATAACCGATAAAAATAACTCTGTAAGCGTAATAAAGCACTTGGGAATGAGCTAGATAATATTTTGTAGCAGTAGAGCTCCTTGTGAAAAAGTTCGTCTAAGGAAGTGCTGCCATTTAGGTAAAATGGCAGCACTTCCCTAGACGAACTTCTTCTTCTTCTTCAACTTCTGCTGCCAAGCAGTAATGTGAGCATTACTGCGTTCCAGTTTTGAAGGGTAAGGGTGCTGGTGAAATTACAGAGACGTGGGACTTGTCAACTTGTATTTCAGGGTGACGGGCGCAGTGGGAGTGCCCGAGATCTTTGCGATTTAAAGCTCTTAGTGGCACTGCAACTGTTACGGACAGGCGTGTCGCTTAACACCAGGCGCATGACTTAGTCATCCCGTTACTGGGTATCATAAAAAAATCCGGAAATTGCAATTGTTGGAGTATCTGTACCATAACTACCGGTACACCCATGATTTTGGCATTAGAAAACAAAACATGGTCAGTCAAGTGTTCATTTCTGTATAATTCAATCTCATACTATAACCGATGCTGTTGAAACGCTGCATGACACCGTCCAACGCACCACGCAATACATTACAAAAAACAGAAAACGATTAACCGACTGCTCTTTGTTTACGGAATCCCTTATGACCATACCACTACTACCGGTAAATACTAATGTGGTAGGAACCAACAGTGTACTTGTTCAATAGTACCTGACTATGACAAAATGACAGCGGCGAATGTGCACACCAAGCCGCAGCCGACTGGTACTCAAGCTTCACTGCACGCTATCTTGTGATACTTCGTCTCAACTCTCTCTCATCAATGTCATTCTTTTAAAAAACTGGAAACGTTTGTGTTGGCAACTAGCGCTACTCTACTGCTACTATTTATCTAGATTAAAGCAAACTCTCCACATTTTTTTATACTATGGATTAGAGTGTAATAGTGTCTAATATGGATTAACTTATAAGTGATTTCCATATTAGTGATTTCGTTCGCGTCCAGGACTAAGTATGAGAAGTGAGAAGACTCAGTGAATAGTCTATGTTTTGTGTCCTATACCAGAAGCTAGTGCGAAGGTCTGATAAAAATGTTCCCCACTATGTGCCACCCTACGTTATAAGCTAATCCATATTAGAAACGTGATAATAACACTAGTGAAAAGATTAATGCAAGTAATAAAAACATATATATAAATATATATGAAAAACATTAAAGGTACTCAAAACTCCATTAATAAATAAAACTGGTTAAATTATTTTTTACATTATGAAGGTGAATACCTTTGTCAAACAAGAAATACTGGTATATGCATTGATAACATGAAAATACTGGTTTTGTACCACGCGGCAGACTCTATCGGATATTTCTTTAAAATTTGTTTTATTGAATATATGATTATTTTCATAATGGAAATTTTTCCATAACACAACACTAGGTATGACCTACCCTTGGACGTCGACGGCTGGGAAAATAGCACCGGGCAGTTGGCTTCTTTCTGTACTTCCTCGACATCTAGACAAAACAGAAATATGGATTATGCTGGCAAGAATAGAGTGTAATCACACTGCTTGTAATAAATTGGGCACTATAAAACAAAACACAGATACGAATCACGCGATTGTAGCGAGATAGAAAACTTCCATGGCCGGTTATACGCTGCAGATGTTCCTCGTACCCTACACCAGAACTACGATCCTAGAGCCGCCCTGATGTGCCGCAATACCATACGACCTACCAGATATCAGCCGAGACAAGATTGTATTGGCTCTAAAACAGCTCAAAAATGGAAAAGCCCTCGGTGAAGACGGAGTTACTTCAGAGCTTCTGAAATTCGGAGGAGTTCCGGTCATTAAGAAACTAGAGAACCTGTTTAACTCCGTCATTGAATGTGGGAGAACTCCTGAAACCTGGAACAGGAGTATTGTAGTTTTCTTTTACAAAAAAGGAGATAAATCTTCACTTAAAAACTACCCATCTCACTCCTGAGCCACGTATATAAGTCTCGCCAGAAGACTTGACGAGCTTCAGCCTCCGGAGCAGGCCGGGTTTCGACGGGGATACGGCACCCTACACGCACACAGTGAGGCACATTATACAGAAGTCAGAATAGTATAATCGGCCCCTGTCACTAGCCTTTGTGGACTATGAGAACGCTTTTGATTCCGTCGAAAACTGGGCTGTCTTGGAATACTTGCAGCGATGCCAAGTGGACTATCGTTGAATCGAAGCGCTGAGATGTCTGTATAATGCCGCCACTACGAGTGTCCAAGTACAGGACCAGCAGTCTAAACCCATCCAATTGCGCAGAGGTATGTCATATCCCCGAAACTGTTCACAGCCGCATTGGAGGATATGTTTAAGACGCTGGATTGGAAAAGTATGTGCGTTAACATAAACGGCGTGTACATCTCACACTTACGATTTGCAGATGACACAGTCCTAATGACGGAGTCGCTGGAGGCGCTACAACAGATGCTGGACGGTCCAGCGTCCGCTTCACGACGTATTGGACTTGGACAAGACCAAAGTCACGATCAATGATCACATTGATCCGAGACCCATAGTCGTAAATGGCTACCTTCTTGAAGTTGTTTCCGAATACATTTACCTCGGGCAGATTCTGCAGTTAGGTAGACACAATTTCGAGAAGGAAGCCAGGAGGAGGATGATGATGGCGGATTAGTTTATAACATAGGGTGGCACATAGTGGGGAACATTTTTATCAGACCTTCGCACTAGCTTCTGGTATTATAGGACACAAAACATAGACTATTCACTGAGTCCTCTCACTTCTCATACTGAACCCGGGACGCCAACGAAATCACTAGCAGAAGCTACTTGAAAATAACACTAGTAAAAAGATAAATGCAAGTATTAAAAAAACATGTTGCATGAAAAATATTAAAAGTACTCAAAACTCCATTACTCAGGCTGGTTTCTGTACAACATGGAATAAAACTGGTTTTTTTAAATTATGAACGTGAAAATACCTGTGCCAAACAAGAAATACTGGTTTATGAAATGGTAACATGAAAATACCGGTTTTATAACACGCGTCAGGCTCTATCGGGTCTTTGTTAAAAATTTGTTTTATAGAATATATGATTATTTTCATAATGGAAAATTTTCCATGACCCAATACTAGGTATGACCTACCCTTGGACGTCGACGGCTGGGAAAATGGCACCGGGCAGTCGGCTTCTTTCTGTACTTCCTCGTCATCTAGAAAAAAAATATGGATAATGCCGGCAAGAACAGAGTGTAATCACACTACTTGTAATAAATTGGGCACTATAAAACAAACACAGATAGGAATCAATGTTTATTTACCGTCATCATACCGCAGAACACAATCTGAAACAATAAAAAAACGAAGTGAAGCGTTAACATATTGACTATCACACAATTTTTTTCACAACCCTATGAAACAGTTTGCCTAACTGCTTAACAACGGTCTGAAAAAAATGTACAGAAGGGTTTGTGCACATTAATGTAAAAATGAACCTAGAAAAGTTTTGCAGAAGACTTTTAGCTTTATGGGAACAATTTCAAGTTAAGATTCTTCGTATCAACATCGAAAATTGACCAAAAATAACTTTATATTTTTTTTTTATTAAACTAAAACGGTTATGTGAAAGACAAAAATACTTTATTTGTTGAAACTATAATTGTATCCCTTCATTTCAAAATTTACAATAAATTTTCAAAATGGCGTCCTGGTAAAGAAATGCATAAACAACAACGTTCGGCCTTAAAAAGTTCCAACGTAAATTTCCAAATGCTTGACGGTCCTCTCTAATAGTTCGCACAGCTATGACGGTTCTTTCTCTTAAATATTATTCTGTTAATGCCTGGCATAAACAATGTTTTTAAAATAGCCCCAAGTGAAATATGTTACTTAATCAAATTCTACGCCTATTATATTTAATTACATAATTACCTTGACTATTCACAATGAACCCATCGTGAATACTAAAGGTAGTTTTTGCATTAATGTGCACAAACTCACCAATTCATTTTTTTTAACCGTATGAGCCGAATTCAAGATATATGAAAGAAATAAACAAAAACTGTCTTCACAATGTCTTAGATTTTATGAACAACCCTAAATTTCACACATATTCTAAAAACAGCGATAATTTCTGTACTACTAAGGATAACCCCATTCGAATTTTTTTTTTCATTCGGTCTGAGACACCCTGTATAAGAACATGAATGATTTTGGGTTCCTCATACATATCAATTTTAAACGGGCTGCAGATTTTGTTTGGGGCAAAAAATGTAATAGCTTTCATGTTCATGGAATATTTATACGAAAAGCAAAATTATTACATTAAAAATAATCCAGGATGATTCCTGTGACAGTTCATAAAAATCTACACAATATAACCTTGTAACGTGCAACAATTACAATTTACATAAACTATTCATAAACCCCGCTTCTAAATAGTGGATGATGGAAAAATTTCCAATTTGAAAAAAATATATTTTTCAAAAAAATAAATATTCCGAACATTCATTTTTCAGATAAATGTTTTCCGAGTAAATTTTCCCACATTTTTCCACATTTGACAGATGACACCTGTCAAATGTTGAAGATACTAACAAAATATAAACTTCTTTTTACCTATGATTTTCCTTTTTCGCTGTTAAGTAAGTAAGTATATATATAGTACTGGACACAATAAGTTTAAATCACGTTTTGTTCTAACTTATTTACAATTTTATATACACGTAGCTATACAATTTTATTTTATAATTCATGCTAAATAAAACTTTAAAAGAAATTTCTAAACAAACAACATAATATGAGCCTTGGAATTATATTTTTCCAACATTCCCATTTTTCCAACTACTTAAAAAAAAAAATTCCACAAGTACTTAAAAATTTTCGGAAAATTATCTAACAGTACTTCTAAATGAAGCGAAACTTGTAAAAAGCCTTTACTTAAATAAATACTCTAAATTAAAGTAAAATAACACCAAATTAATGTTTCTTTGTAACAAAAGTGAGCGATTTTTTTTTCATAAATTTATAAAATTTTACGACAATGTGCAATGGTTACTCCATGACACTGCATTTACTAGAGATGAGCTAAATCGATAAAGGTTTCGATAATTTAATGAATAAGTGTATAGAGCTTCTCTCATTCTTAAAGCATGAATATTAATCATATGCAATGAATTAACATGTCAGTGTTATTCCTTTTTGAAACTGAAATTGTCAAAAATATCTATTGAAATTGCATTTGATATTATAGTTGTGTATTTTATGCCTTCAACATAATACAAAACACTTCACACATATATGCGTCGTTATGAATAAGTCAGAAAATAAACTATAAGAGAGAACTTTTACTTCAAAAATCAAATAACACTAAAAAATCTATCGATTTTACCTCATCCCTATGACAAACGTCAAATGAAATGTCACAAGGATCATCCTAGTTTGCGTTTAGTATAACGTTGATTTACCTGATTCAGGTGAATTGGATGTTGGATCGCTTGTGATATTATTTTCGTCAATGTTATCGATGCAGAGCTGCTGAGCAGTGTCCGATTGATAATATTGTTGCGGAGCTTGACTATCACTCGTTTGTAACGTTGTTTGGACGATATAGAAAACCGGTACCGGTTGAATGTTGTATCCCTCGGTCGTAGTAGCAACTCCGCAATATTGGGGCGTCGAGTTCTCGTGTATTAATATCGGTTCAGCCTCAAACGTAAACTGAGACGGTTGGGTCGTCATATCGACCGAAATATTTTGTGATTTATTAAGGCTGGTATCATATATTTCAACAAGAGTCGCATCATCTGAAAGTAAAATGTACAACGGAAATGAAACTATTTTTCCGGATTTAAATCGCGTATATTTGTTTTTTCAAACAAACCAATCATGGGACCTGCAAAGGGCCCGATGAAAATATCGGCAACAACTGTCGCGTAAACAAGTCAGCAGTCTGCGAGCAAGTCATAGATAAACCTACACATTCAATGAAGTTTAACAAACCCCAGGTCCTTGCAAAAGAAGTCCGTTATCTACCCAGGATGCTGCGAGAGGCCATTGAAATTAAAAAAACATCCTAATTTCAACAGTTTGGGATCCAGTATTTCCTGTGATAAAAAAATCCCAAACAGACATAAGATTTCAGTATTCATTAATATGTTTAATTTATTCTAATTTCTGTTATTAATTAATAATAAATTTCACTTAATAAAAATTCATTCAATAAAATAATTTATAAAACGTAACGTAGCGTAAATTGGTACGTTTCTTTGTAAAATAAAAAATAAGGTATTTAATTAATAACTTTTGTAACTATAGTGAAAAAATAGGGTGGTTTGCATTAATATTAGACATAACTGGCTTATGACTGTCACTTCATTCAACCGTGACCATGAGACCTGTAAAAGGCCCGAAACGTTGGTTTGTTTGAAAAACAAATATACGCGATTTAAATTCGAAACAATAGTTTCATATCCTATGTAATAATCGCGAAAACCTAACAACTCGAAAAATATACAAATTTTATTTATATATTTAATAATTTATCGCACAGGAAAAACACATTTAGTAACAATGACAAAAAACAAACAGAATGTACTGCTGTTTCTAACAGAAATTTCTTCCTGCAGATATAAATACAGGAGACAACAACTACAATATCAAAAACATTAAATTAGTAAAACTATATAAATAAATATTTAGGACAAATATATATTTCGTACTATAATACTTATAAAATGGATGGAAAGTCGATGAATAGTCCTCCTAACTCTCAATTTGCTAAGGATTTACTATCATGAACTGTAATGGGAAATGCATTCCAAAGTCTAAACGCATGAACAGTGAAGTAGTGAGAATAAAAACAGGAATTGAATGATGGTAAAGATAACTGGGACCTAACGAGAGAGCGACAGGGTTTATCCTGAGACCTGAGAAAGCTAAAACGCTCTTTCAGATATACGAGTATAAATAAACATTTACAAGTAAGCAACTATGCAAAGATTTATTTCAATAATAATAATATTTATTCGCGTAAATCGACGCCTCCCACGTAAAGTATCGTATGTCAAAATTGCCAAGTTTACAGGGGAGCCTTTTAAAGTTCTGAATTCACTGAAATAAGCATAACACGTGACTTCAGATTCCTCACTTTTGTTCGGCAAATTTCGTTACACACGTTGAGTATCATAAAATCCTAGATATCGGCTAAATGATCTATTAGATGATCACTCTATGTGAGTAACAAGCTTTGCCGAATGAAACGGAGAACTTTAAAACACTCCCCTGTAAACTTGGCAATTTCGACATACGATACTTTACGTAGGAGGCGTCGAAATATCACTTGGTGGTTGCATAGGTACAGTTTTTCGTAACAATTAAACTATTCCCTGGCTCCTAAACTAAGAAAACTTTTATCTTTGGAGTTAGTGATCCATTGTTAACACAATAATTTTTAGCTACCTAATTGTTAAAAATAACTTATTTGTTTTCAACATGATGTTTATTTAGAGGATGTTGGTTCATTATTTTTTTTACTGTTATATGGGTAGGTATTTTCACAATGTTTTGAGTTGTGCCCTCTAGTGTGAGCATCCGAACACAGACGTATTATCTAAAAATAGACGCCACAAGTACGACCTATATGAAAACCAAGCGTGCCACAGCGAAATCGAAGACGCGGGGCGTATTACGTATACAACACGTATTTAGAATAGGTAATGATTTTTCCCGTCATTCGGATAAGGTTACGGGATAAGTGCCTACAACTGAGAGCACCGACATCGACGGTAGCGCTCAGATAGTGTCGTATGCAATAAACACCCTAAGGAAATTTAATTCCATAATGCAGCATTGGGTGGCACTGAAGCGTGTTTTGAGATAATTGAAATATACTGAAAACTATGCCTTTACTTACAAATTGAATTCAGAAGAAGAAACAATACATGGCTATTGTGATGCTGATTGGGCCAGTAACGACGATGATAGAAGGCACACCGGCAACAAACAGTTGCGCTCTCCACACTATTATTCCAGGTCCAAGCACATAGATATACGACACCACTTGCTATGTGATAGTGTTATCAAACAAGATTGTCGTTAAGTATATCCAATCGAGTGAAATGACTAAAGGCACTCGTCAACTGACGCTGGATTACTGATCTTCTAAAATGGGTTTATGTCCAAGTCAGGATATTGGAATATGTCCATAAACTGCGTGCAGTGCAACGCTGTAACGTCTTCGCGCGCCCCTCTACTGATTTTTATGTATAGATTCACTTGTAAGTTTTCGAGTTCGTTTTTGTGACAGTTTAATTTAATTAAATTTTTATTGAATTGATATTCAATTATTTTTTTGTGAAATTACGCCACTAGTTTGTTATAATTATTAATACAAAGATCGAACACTCAGAAAAAACACTCGGAAAAAATTCCTTCGATCCGGTCGGATTCGAACCGACGTCTTCTTGCATACCGTGCCAGACGCTATACCAACTAAGCCACGGAACGAACCAACGGACCTCACGAATCTTTCTATGTGCTTGCGTCGTGTCTTTGTACTTGGTCTTTCAAGGACTTTTAATTTAAGATATGCGGCTAGTAGCGCCCTTCTCAAATCAGTGTATTTAGCCCTCTCTGAATCGTTGCTACTACTCATCAACTTTCGTCCTTTCGATTACCCAACTAGAAAACTCATCAACGAGTGTGATTTCCTCTCTGTTCGGCAACTGTTTATCCAACAAATAATTTTGAAAAGCACACAATTACTCCATATCATTCCGTACTTGAACCAACCACAGACGACTCGATACCTTTTCATTTCGTACACAACTCCGCACAGCACACTCGCATAGATTCTTTTGCTTCCTCGGTACAATCGTTTACTTTAAATTTCAACTTTGCGTTATTTCGCAATGAATAAAATGGGATATAAAAAGAACGTCAAATTCTGGCTTTAGAGTAAAACTTACAATGAAACAAGAGCGCTTGCGGGAAGTTGCTTCATAATTATTTTGATATAACCATTAATTTACAACTAATCTTAAGTATAGAAAAAACTATATTTAAATATAGAAATTTTGTTTTTAAGCTGTAATATAAATAAATATGCGCAAAACGATGCCTAAAATACAGATACAAATTTACTTCGTTTAGGCACCGCAGTTACACATTAGGTTCTAATATTAAAATGTATAGCTTTTCTTATTGGTTATTTTATTACAATCATAGCTTTATTTACATTTGTGTTCCTTGAATTTTATTACATTTAAGCTCAGGCTACACAGAGGCGATACAGCGGGTCCGGCCTGGTGTGGTCGGAACTGGTCCGGGGGCGGTTCGGCCCCGGACCGCACCGCACCGCCCCCGCACCGCATTGCCACCGCCCACGCCACGCGTTTCAGTGTAGCTGGGTTCATTGACGATGGAATGGTAAAACGTCTAACGTGTATTTGGAAAATATTACAGGAGAGGCACTTGAAGTAATTTCTTTAAAATAAAAATCATAACTCTAATTTTATTTATTATATGGAAAACTAGAAAGTTGCAGCTTTCCCATACAACAAATAAAACTAGAACTTCAAAAAATGCTTTAAATCGCTCTCCTGTAATATTTTCCAAATGCACGTTAGACGTTTTACCTTTCCAGAGTCGATATGAACTCGTACATTACGAAAATTCCAGCGTCCGAAATGTACCCGCGGCCGCCTTTGGGTGGCCAGTGAATTAGTTATATTGAAATAAATTTATCTTAAGTATTGAGTCATACCAGATATGGTTTTTACATTACTGTATGTACTTGATAATGCTGTTGAAATGTGTGTTAAATCAATAAAAAATAAAAGTGGTATACTAGCTTATTTAACTTACAATTAACCTTTTAATAAATTACTAAAGTCACTGTCAAATGTGGGAAAAAATAGGAAAAAAAAGGGCTATGACGATGATTTTTTTCAAAATGGATTTTTTTTCATGACCCAACTCTAGGTTAGACTTACCCTTAGATGTTGACGGCTGGGAAAATGGCTCCGGGCAGTCAGCTTCTTTCTGTACTTCGTCACCTAGAAAAAATATATTATGGATTATGTCGAATAGATTACACCAATTGTAATAAATTGGGCACTACAAAACCAACACAGATATGAATCAATGTTTATTTATCGTCATCATACCGCAGAACATAATCTGTGATAATACATTGACAATCACACAATTTTTTTCACGACCCTATGCAACGGTCTGTTTAGACAGGATATCGACAGACCGAGTAATAAAAAACAGTCGAATAGGAGGAACTAATATTACTTGTTCAGTAATAGGTATAAAATTTGGTTATAATAATAGTAATAGTAATTTCATAAATAATCGCCATTTTTAGAACATCTGTGAAATTTCAGGTTTTTAATAGAATTTATGACATTCGAATCGGAATAAGATGGGTGGTCATTTGTCAGCTATGTATTAAGACTCTCTTTATCCATGACTTTTAATTATGATTAATAAATATGATTTATACTTCTATTTACTATTATTTTATGGCAGAGAGCACCACTAAGGTACCCTCTTTCCAACAAAAAAAGAATCATAAAAATCGGTTCATAAATATATTCAGCTTACACGTAACATACATACAAAAAAAGTAGTCGAATTGAGAACTTCCTCCTTTTACTTTGTGTAAACAAATATACGCGATTTAAATCCGGAAAAATATGTAGTTTCATTTCCTATGTGTAACAATCGCGAAAACCTAAGAACTCGAAATCTAATATTTCATAGATATTCTAGAAATCGCGATTATATCTGTAATAAGGACAGCCCAATTTTATACCTATTACATGCCTATTACTGAAATATGACCTTCCTATTTGACATATTTTTTGACTAGTTTGGTCTATGACACCTTTGATCATCGAGTATATAGCCAGAAATAGAGACTTAACTTAATTTGTTTGAAAACTATTCTGCTTTATCATTACTGTGACAACTGCGCTCCGATTGGCTAGCCCGAGTTCGAAACAATTGACGGGTGTCGTCAACTGATTCACTTCAAATTGACCAGTTAACTTGAGCTTTGCTATAATGGATGAAAATTG
Organism: Hyposmocoma kahamanoa; assembly: GCF_003589595.1. NCBI lineage: Eukaryota > Metazoa > Arthropoda > Insecta > Lepidoptera > Cosmopterigidae > Hyposmocoma > Hyposmocoma kahamanoa. The sequence continues at coordinate 1,628,493 of NW_020656001.1, forward strand.
CAAAATTACATACTCAATATTTAATTATCGATGAAATGTGATTCCGTTTGTTTTGTAATTAGATGTTTTGCTATTTTTCCCACACCACCGAATAGAACAGCACGGCATTGTTACGAGATATTATCTTTATTACAATAAATACAGAATATTGTTTGGAATATACGGAGACGTACACACAGGTCAGTAGTTGGCCTGTCTATATTTCAGAGCAAACGGGAGTTGATATTTACAAAAGCTATATCGCTAATGTGTAAACCAGGAATATATGGCCCTTATTTCGTCTCTATTTCTGGTTATATACTCGATGCCTTTGAGAAATTTGAACCATTTTTGGTTCGTCGTACGCATAAATTTTAAATTAACCGAAAATTTTGTGTGGTTAAAAAAGTCATTGCATTCATGTTCATGGATGATGAATGATGCGAAGAGTAAAATCATTAACGTTAATTTACCTAATTCTGATGAAACTGGTTTTGGAACGTTTGTCTCGCTGATATTGCTGTTATCTTTGAGGTTTTGGACATTGCATGTCGTTTCGGTGGAGTCCGTTTGGTGATATTCTGTCGGACTTATTGTATTAACGAAAAAGTGCAGAGGTTGGGGGGCGTTTAGTTCGGTCGTCGTCGAAACATCGCAATATTGGGAGGTCGAGTTCTCGTGGATCAATATCGGTCTAGTCTCCAACGTAAACTGAGACGTCTGGGTCGTCATATCGACCGAATAATTGTGTGATTTCTTAAGGCGGGTCGCGGCACCTGAAAGTGAAACATTATTATAAATAAATACTTAAAACAAAACAACTACGCTGGGATTTATTATTTTAATTACATGATATATTTGATGATTCTGCCAAATCCACTTTTACATTATTATTATGCCGACGTGATTAAAACAAAATTATATCCATACAAACTCCGTTCCAAAATGACACAAATACTCTTTTTAAGTCCTCACGCAAAATGACGGCAGTTATAAAAGTTTGAAGTCTTTGTGTATCTGTTCACAAACGGATGGACACTTTTTTATTTGGAGGCTAATTAAAATAATTTCGTTGGTTCTTGGCTATGTTTGATGGAGATACGTTCAGCTGTTTAAAGGTCATCATCTCTTTTCCCAGTTAGCATAAGGATATTAACCATAAGTAGTATTTATTTTACTTCCACTTGTCCGAACGCTTTAAATTTGTACTATGGAAATCTGACGACATTTCAATAGCATGTTATACTATGGAAATCTGACATTACAATATCTTGTTACTGACTGTTATTGTAACAATTATGTTACAATAACAGTCTGCAGACTGTCCAGATCTTCAACTACTTACTGTAGAACTATAATGTGTCTTCTTCTTTTTTTCTTTTTCCTAGCGGAATGGCAAATAGGTTTTTTTGAAAACGGGGTAAAATGACATTTGCAGGGTTGCCAGTTTTCATAAAAATTTAAAGTCGTGTAATTAATTGTTATCGACAGTTATATTGATAAAATTGTGAATTACGACGTTTTCTAATGGTTACTAGTTTTGTTTTAACACAACTGCGTTAATGCCTTCTTTATTTTAATTTTGACAGTTGGGCTACTAGTATTGAAATCAGTGGCAAGGCGTCCATATAACTCGATTTCCACCGGCTTGCCTAAAATTATACACTTAAAAACATATTCAAAATATTCAATAATAAACGCGTAATAACTTGTCCCGATGCATCTCAACCAATCAGCTCGAGGTAAGCCGGCGGATCTGCGGGTTCTGTTTCATTTATGAAATCTACGCGGTCCCATCAAAATACACGCACACATTCGCAAAAATTCGCTTTATAATATCTAAAGAAATGGCGGCCAACAAGCCGGAATAAATCGGGTTATAGTCAAATAGCGTTCACATAAATTTAAACCTTATTCCAAAAAATTACAGTTTAATTTGTCAGAATCGTTGCCAGATCTAAAATTTTCTTAAAATAATGTAACAAAATTAATATAATAGCTAATTAACACAAAATATGGTTAATTTGTATTTTGTAAATCTTAACGATAAATAGTGTTACACACTGTTTCTTTTTAATAAGGCTACGTATAGAACGTAGGTAGAAGGTCATGGTAATTCGAAGGTAATTAAAATAGCAACACTTAGCATTCATGAATTTGTTTACTATCAAACTTTCGTATCTCGAAGGGTTGCATAAAAACTATGGTTATTTTATGTGTACAATAAGTTAACCTGTGACATGAAGTGAACTACTATCCTGTGTGCTAAAAAGAAATTTTTGTTGACGTGTTTTCATTTCTTCAAAAAGTTAAAGCTTCGGCTTTACCAAGAAAAATTTACACGCCTCGCCACTGATCGAAATCAATTATTTTTCATATAAATTTCAATAAGAACAGGCGGACTTGATTATAATAATAATATTTGTTTAGATTTTGTATATAAATTAAAATAAAAAGCTTTAAAATATGTCTCCTCTTTATATTTTTTACAGACAATTCTAAATGCAGATCAAATTTTAATGAACCTGTGCCCAGCATGCAGCAGTTGGGCGAATAATGGACCGATTATAATTCAAATAAAACAAATTCGGGTATTTCAATAAAATAAATAAAAAGACTTTATGCTTCAACACAACAACGAGAATAAAAACTTACAATAGTGGTTTAAAATCTAAATCAGTGTTGAAGAAAAGGTAACTGCCTCAGCAATTTGCTGGTTTTCAGGCTTCATCTTGTATATATGTAAAGTGCAAGTTAAATATATTTGTCGCTGTTAACACCGCCGCATACAGTTGCAAATTAAGTATATAACTAAAAAATCACCTCACTCATCGCAATTATAAACTATTATATATAAATACTACAAAAATTCCAGTTACAATTCCTATACAAAACCACAAATGATACACGCACCGACCATGCAGCAAAAAAGTCTAAAAAGCATTTTATTATACGTATAGAATAGAACAGGCAGAAAATTTAAATGTATATTATTACTTACAATTAAATTTTCAATTATTATATTAACTTAGCAGAACCTACTTTACCTTCAACCAACAGCACGAAGTCTTCTGTTGTTTCAGCAGCCAGTCTTTATACATATATTGCATGTTTTAACTGGCGGTGGAAGATTATTCCAACATTTAGAAGCGGCAAAGCGGAAACTGCTTCTAAATAAATGTAATCTAGGAGTCGATAATAATTTTAGACTCGGATAGCGTATCGTACTAGTGCTGCCCTCTGTTCTATCATTCCAAACTAGTTTATTTGCCAAATGCGGGGCGTCGGATTATTTCTCAAAAAAAAAGACAAGTTTGCCAAGCTTCAACATTCGCCTATTCGTCATGTTCAGAATATTATAGGTATTAAGATAAGGGGTAATGTGCGACCTTGGCGGAACAGTATAGCAAAACCTAATACATGCGTTTTGGACCCTTTGAGTTTTCTTCGCTGCCCTTTTCTGTAAACAGGGACCATACACGACGTCACAATAATCGACAATTGACAAAACAGTCTTCAGCCTACGTCTTAAATCCGTACTTAAGTAGAGTCTTATTTTATATAGTTGTTTAAGTGCAGCGTAACTAAAGGCCCATTTAGATGGAGAGAGTTTCTCGCACGCTTTGTGACGAAAACTCGTAGGCGATTATCGTAAGCAATAATCGCCATAAGATTATCGTATCATAATGTTTACATTCAGGCAAGAACTAAAATCTCGCCTACGATTATGTCATACGAGATTCGCAAGCAACTTAATCGCCTCATCGACTGTTTACACAGAGAAATATGTAGTAAGGAGATTCTTGCTTACGAGTTTTCGACTTGTCTAAACACGATCTCGTATGACATTTCTTCAAGTTCATACGATTATCGTACAAATCGGTTCCAATCGTTTTGAGTGCGAGAATCGCCATTCGAGTTCAGTGATTACTGCGGTATTGACTATGGAAATATCGAAATGACGCAAGAATCGTTCAAATTTGGAACTGCTGATAATATTAAATTCATTGCATTGTAGAAAAATTTTTTTTTTATTTTTATTTTTTTTCAAATTACATTATATTAATTTAATTACATCATAACATTTCTTAATCCAAATTTTTTTCGTTCTCGTTTAATTAATTCTTGTCTTAGAAAAGCAGTGATAATCAAAGCACCCTCGTGCACTGCACTCGTGGTAGAAACAGCTGGCACAGAAACTCGAAATACGATTTTTGCTTTCGAGTTCTGTTTACATGGAAACGTTCAATATTGAAAGGCGAGGCGATTATCGCTCACGTGGACGGTCGATAATCGCAAATGTTTAGACGAGGAAAGTTTTTTATATTCTTTCGATAATCGTATCTTCGAGACGAGAAACTCTCTCCGTCTAAATGGGCCTTAACATTTAGAAACTTTGGAATCCACATATTTGTCAAAGTTCAGAGAGCCATCAAACAAAACACCAAGGTTTCTAGGTGTTATGGACTCAGGTATTCTCTGTTTATTAATCATAATGGCAGGACCCACATCATGAACACACCCAATCTGATGTTTTGTAGCCAATATAAAAAAAAAACATTTTTGCGCATTCAATAAAAGCCCGTTATTTTTGGACCAATCAAATATCAAACTCGAGTCCATATCTTAGACTATCTTTTATTTTTTTCCATCCTCTAAGGTCCATATTAAGTGTTCGAAATGCTGTATTTTATATCTCTGTGGCTCAGCACATATTAAGATTTATGTGTCATCCGCGTACATATGTGCACTACCCGATTGCATGCACTTACGCAAGTCGCTAGTATAGGCGGTATATAGAGTCGGTTCTAGTATGGATCCTTGAACCATACCACGCGGTACTGGTAGAGTTGTTGATTTTACCACTGTTCCATCAAGGTCAGCACGTTCAACGGTTTGAGCTCTATTGCGAAAATAACTTTTAAACCACGAACGCACACGGTCGGTAAACCCATATTGTTTGAGTTTATAAACAAGGTTACTCCTCACGAGAGAAAAAAGCGCGACTATAATCTAACAATGTCAAAATAGTAGCTAGATTATTGTTAGAGGCCGTAAGAATTTCATCCACCACGTGCAATAAGGCAGTGGTGGTACTGTGCCTTTTTCGAAAGCCCGATTGATGTAACGGAATAATATTATTACTTTCAAGGTACTTAAGAAGCCTAGAGTTAACAGCCTTTCCAACACTTTCGATAACGCCGGCAACAACCCTATTGGTCTTAAATCTTTTATGGACTCAACATTAGACTTTTTTGGGATCAGTTTAATAATAGCAGTTCCATTTTCCTTATTTTAATGATGTGTTCACTATACTTGTTATCGCGACCAACGAGAGTGGTACGGTTAGGCGAATCATTTTCATCGAAATTCCGTCATTTCCAGCAGCGTTAGAAGATATCACTGTCTACTATCACGGCCCTTATGCTATCTGTGATCCAAGGTGTTGGTGGAGCACGGAATGTTCTGGTACGTTCGGGTACAAAATGATCGAACAGCCCGAGCATTAGATATTCGAAACATTCTACCATATAATCCACATTATCATACGCCAAGACCCAATCCCAGGGAGTAATGGATGACGCATATTTATATGTATCTATATGGAAGTTATTAAATGGCCTATATGTTAGTTCTAGATGGAGACTTTTGGATTTGGATTGAAAATTTTGTTGAAATTTTTGGCCCTAAGCGACTTACTGCAACAAATGACATCTAATAACGATCTTGTATTTTGAGTTACCCGAGTAGCCTCTGTAACGGTTAGATACAGTTCATGTTGTCTCAGCAGCTCAAAAAACACACGCTGACTTAATCCTTCGGAGGTCAAGAGGTTAACGTTGATATCTCCTGTTGATACGTGATCTAAACGTGGTGTCAATATAGAAAGCGTATCATTGAGCTGCTCAATGCAATGACTATAATTAAATGTTGGAGGGCGATAAAACACACATATTGCACATTTTGATTTGCTCAGTTTGATTTTGATACTAAATAGTTCAAGGTCCGTGTTTGGTAGAGCAATACTGCGACAACGTAAACTGTTTTTTACATAAAATCCGATCCCTCCACCTTCGCGCTTCCGACGTGTACCACGCGGCTTATGTATAAATCGATATCCTGTTATATCCTAATACTTAGTGTCCGAATTTTCATTAAGTCGTGTTTCCGTGAGTGCCAGGACGTCAGGACAATTAATCTCAATAGTACGTATTAATTCATCTCTGCCTCCATTTAGACATTGGACATTAAGCACGACTAATGTTGACAACGATTTTTTTCCAGCCATTCAAGTTCGATATTGTTAACGTAATGGAATAATTCAAATACTTTAAAGTAATTCTGTCGAAAACCAGTAAATACATAATTTTTAAATAGTAATAAGCAAAGATAACATAACGTAATATATTAACACCTATATTAAAATGAAATATATAAAGGAGATAAAAACTGTACCGAATAGTTACTAATTATACATCGCATGACTGTGTTAGTAATAGAGGACCATAAGAAACCAAAAATGGAAAAGTGCAATATATGTAGTGCATAATGCAAAACATAAAAAAATGGAACAGGTTGTTGATACAGAATTATATTAAATTAGTTAAACAATTTTGATCTTGTATCAGAATTAATTCGCTATCATCACTCTTCTTCATATATATACCGCCATGTTTCACCCATATATGTTTATACGATAAACATTTGGCCGTCTTTCGGGCTAATGCATGAAGCTCCTAACTCTCCGGCGACATATGTTCGACTACGTATGTTGGTGCCGAATTTTAGAGATTTAGTACATAAGCGTGTCCTACATTCAGGAGATAGTCGATAGAATATTTATCGACTGCAACCTCTAGCTGCTTGCAAGCGGGCAACAGTTTTGCGCAATGAACCGTCATTTTACTCTATCATCAAAAAAGACAGACTACAGCGCGTTGGGCTCATTGTCTTTTTGGAGTACACTATTTTGTATCGGGTATTTTTTGAAGTTTAACATTATGTGTTATTTGAATACGTAATTAATTTATAAGTAAACAGCAAGCCTGCCGACCATAATTTTCTGTCTCATTTCAGTTTTCATAAGTTTCTGTCTGTAACTGTCGTAGATAATCTAAGTATTGTTTTTAACGTGTACTCAAATATATTATAATATTTAAGTCTGTACCACAAAGTACCGTTAATGTTCATTATTAACATTAATCCAACAAGAAAATGTTATTTAAATCAACTTTCCCAAGTATATAAAATATAAATTCAGTATAATTAGAAACCATATGGAAATAATGAAACCCTGTATCTGAGATTGATAGTCGTCTACTTTTTTACAGCTGGTCTAGGACTGTACGGAATTTGGGCTTTGTTCTTTAATATAATTGTGTCATAGAGGTTAGGCCTCTCAATCAGGTTACAAAAAGAAATAGTAAATTTATCATAATGTACCAAAAACAAACAATATTTGTTGCAGTTGTAAACAAAAATTACAGTATTTTAAGTGGAAAAAAATGAAATCGTCGGGAATAGTGCAAATCTGCGTATGTAATATTCACAGGGTTGATAACAAGACAGACGCATGATCAGATCAGAATTGCGCAAGAAAATGATGAAGGACTGAAGGCCATTATGGGAATTATGAAGTGTGGTACCTACTCAGATTATTTTATAGAAAACAAATAAGAGCTTTTGCACATGTCATATTTTATACGCGCCGTAAACGCGCGTCATCTGCGCTGTAGTCAATCGATTCAAACGCTCGCAAGCATCGCGTTGAAGCAAGAACCTTATATAGGATTTCATGTAGCTACTTTTTTTCAAAAATTAATTGAAATTAACAATCAAAACTAAAATTAAAACTATCACTCTTTACGGCGCGTATACGCGCGTCTTCGGCACGTATAAAATATGCCGTGTGCATAGGCTCTTACTCTACAAGACACAACAGAAGTTGTTTCTAAGAAGAGTGCATGGAATTGGAAATTTTGGCAAAAGAAAGATTATTGACTTTGTAAACAAAGATTATTTTATCAAAGATTTAAATAAGAAAGTAAAAGACTTTGTTGTAATATATACATGTTACCACAAAGACGGGATATACATCCTTGTATTTTAGCTACCAAAAAGGAGGGAAAACAGGAAGGATTTTTGAACCCGATAGAGAAAGAAGATGTGCCTCTACATACCTTCATACTGACCACATAGGGCTAATGACTGAAACCAAGAAGCAATATCACTATTTTTTTACTATTGTAGATGTATTCATATAGTTTGTATGGATTTTTCCCACGAAAAGCACAACAAGTAAGGAGACCATAGAAATACTCAAAATCCGTCAACTTTGGAAACCCCAATAGAATCATAAGTGATCGCGGCACTGAATTCACGAGCAATGAGTTTGAACAGTATTGTGAAGAGGAAGAATTTCTGAACATTATTATCACAACAGGGATACTCAGAGGGAACGGCCAAGTAGAGTGGATTCATAGAACTATTATCTCAATTCTTACAAAACTGTGTATTGAAACACCAGACTTGTGGTATAGGTATGTCAGTAGAGTTCAACGTTGTTTGAATAGCACTTACCAAAGAAGCATAAATTGTACACCTTTTCAATTAATGATTGGTAACCGGATGAGAATAACGGAAGACTTGGAAGTTCACAAATTACTTATGCAAGAGGAAAGAGATATTTTCACAGATGGAAGAGAAAGACTGCGACAGAAAGCTAAACAGCAGATCCTAAAAATCCAGGAAGAAAAGAACAATAAGTTTTAACAAAAAAGGAAGGAGAGTACCATGTACAAGCAAGGTGACTTTGTCGTCATTAAGAGAACACAAATGGTAGCGCCATGAAGCTGAAACCAAAGTACTTACAAGCTTGCAGGGTTACAAAACCGTTGGAGAGGAATTGCTACCAGATAGAGAAGGTAAATGCAGTATCTGAAAGCTCTCTAACAAAACCTTGTCCGCTGCAGACTATATAAAAAAGTGGCCGGCATTTACTGATACATCACTGATCGCTTATGAATTAATATTTCCTAGTTATTTAAAGTTATTATGAGTGTGTTAAAATAAGATTTTTTTGTCACTAAACATTACATTTTTTCGTTAAAGAGTTAATTAAAGTAATTAAGAGTGTACTTAAAACAAGATTTGTCACTTAAAATTTTTCTATTCAACTTAGATTTAGGAGTTACTTAAAGTATTACAGTGAAGTGTACAGGGAGGATGATGAATTAATGACTGAGGACCATTGACTTACAATTATACTGAGGACAGTCATTTTATCAGGATGGCCGGATGCGGGATTGGAACGTTAAGGACGAGTGAAAAGGATAACGAATGATATGAGCACGATGTATGAAAGAGACAACATATTATAATTTTTACGGTACGATAGTGGCCGTTAGAATATAGTGGCTGTTAGAACTGTAAAGTCTTTTAGTGTCTTCCGGCGAAATAAATTCATAAAGTATTTTCTGTAAACAATTGCGATTGATTCCGAAACCATAGCGTCTCACACAAAAATATATGAAGACTCAAGGGACGAATTAGGGGACAATTCGCAATTTTCATTAATACGCCATTTAAGTTGACTGGTCAATTTTGAAACGCATCAATTATGTGAAAATATTTAAGTCGCCATTTTCTCTAAATACATCCGATTTGCGTGTAAAATCAAATCATGTCAACGATTTTTTTACATGGCCATACAAAAGTGCTTCATAGAGTTTATGACCGAAAATTTTCGTTTGTTAAAGGTAAGTCATAATTTTTAACCGACTTCAAAAAAAGAAGGAGGTTCTCAATTCGACTGTTTTTTTTGTGCGTATGTTACGCGATAACTCCGGTATTTGTGAACCGATTTTCATGATTCTTTTTTTGTTAGAAAAAGGTCCATAGTGGTCCCATTTCATTTTGAAGAAAATCATCCACCTCTAAGGGTGGCTGTTCACGCATGAAGATTAATTTTTATAAATAGCGCCTAAATTTTACTTAAGGAGCAATTACTTTAGTGGTTGGTTTTGTTATTCTCCAATTCAAGGCGATTTTCATTCAATATACTTTGAGTAGTGAGAACCGATTTTTATTATCTCCTGTGTCAAGTCCTGTATAGGGGCGAACTAGAAAATATTTTAATAAAACTTGACAAATAGACGTAATTCCACGCACTTTTGAGGTCGGTTTTTTTAGTACTCTGTACTGAGATTATAGGTTACCATTTTATGGTCTGAAACATAAACAGTAAACAATAATAGCATTATTAACATTTTACCTTGTAGCAACCAAGATACGGATTTCCGACGTGGCTTCGAGACTGCTGCACCTTAAAAGGTATACTTTCATTAATCTACAGTCGGAATTTAAATTAGAGGTGACGTTCGGTAGGTTAATAAATAGATTTGCTTTAAAGAATCGACTTCACTGACTAATTCAGTTAGGTCAAGGTAAAATTATTATTATCTTTTTCATAGAAAAATTATAAAGGTGTTATGTTGGGACTTAATGAAACTGAAATAATTGTTAAGCTGATCAGTAGTTAAAAAAATTTCGTTTGTTTTATGGTTTTTCTGTTTCATTGAGAATTGATCCCAAACACGTCACTATCATGGTAACATTGCTTCGCAAAGTGACATTATTAGTAGCCAGTTTTTTCTAATTAAAAATCCGACATTTGAAATAGGTGCAACATAGCTTTTTAACTTCAAAGGTTCAAGTTTGTGGACTGTAATTCTCAAAGGCGGCTATCAGTTTAAGTAATTACAATGTTTTTGAAACGAAAAGTCGTTTAAACCTCATCGTCACTAGCTCTGGAAGTCTTTATTCAAAAGAGTTATTTCCTACGCTGTGATCTGTTTGCGATCGTCGCGTTTAAAATGCTCTGAAAGAGATGGCAGCAATTTGTGCTTAGTTAAAACAGAGAGCTCAGTGAAAATACACCATTGAACTAACGGGTACGAACCGATTATTAACTGCTTGCTTTTGCTGTCGAAAATTCAGCACTACCAGTAAAGATATGTCAAATATTAGTACTTATAAATTTAAACAAAGCCAGTTCCACATCACCAAAAACTAAGGCTTGTATTAACAAGTCCATCTTAACTGGGGCACTGTTATACTTTTTTCAACAGTCTTTATTAATTAATATCACTTGAGTGCGTATCAACGATAACTCTGAGATATCATTTGAGTTTTCCACAGACATATATCTTGATAGACGACGCAAGTGTACGTTCTTCGCGTGCCCAAAGTAAGTGGAATTCACTTAGTTGCCGCTGCTACACTTCAGACTTCAGACCGCGCTCGACCGTTATTGTAAAAAGGCATAATTATGCCATTATAAACTGCAAAAGCACCATAACTGTGGGAAAACGAGTAAACAGGGACGTTTCCTTCCACGGGCAAGTGATTTTGTAATCAGAAGACGCAAATTTATTTTAAAAACAATTATTTTGGTTTTTGTATGAATTTCGAGAAAACAAATATGCAACCGAGTGTATGCCTAATGATTTATAATACATTGCGGCTTTTGCATGGTGCGATATATTTGTGATCCTTTAAATACGCCATGAATACTGAACGATCGCGCTTTTGTATAATGCATTCAGTTTCGTGGTACAGTCGCTTGTACGTTTCTTTGGCCAAATTTAACATTTAGTCATGTATACGTTAGGCAACACTGTTCTCGACTCTGATCGATTTTGAAAACAAAGGGACGAAAATTATTATGAACTTAGCAATATTTTAAAAATATTGTATAATTCTTTTCTTATTACGTTTAGTAACGTTTTTTGTGTCGTTTTTTTTTCAGTTTTGTAGTATCTATTATCAGTAGTATCTGTAATTTCGATCATTTTTGCAGCACGTTGCCTCGA
>NW_020656001.1:1660344-1665615 GCF_003589595.1 Hyposmocoma kahamanoa
TAATAGGGGTTAAAGTATGAAATTGCCGATTTGTACTGAAAATCTAAATTGTTTATTTTTTAAATTTTTAACAAATTTATTTAATCAAAATAGTTGCCATTATTATCTATACATTGCTGCCATCTAATGGGAAGGTTATTAATGCCTTTGCGATAGAACTCCGACGATCTAGACTGCACAAACTGTGTGAAAGCATTTTGTACTGCCTCTTGGGAAGAAAACTTCTTGTCACGTAGATAATTGTCCAAATTACGAAAAAAATGGTAGTCCGTTGGAGCAAGGTCTGGTGAATACGGAGGATGACGAATGGTTTCTAACTGCAGTTCCTGAAGGGTCAAAATGGTTTCTCGTGCTGTGTGAGGTCTCGCGTTGTCGTGGAGCAATAATGGTGAAGATCGATTCATGAGTCGGGGCTGTTTTACTGCTAGTTTTGTCAACGTGGTTCGGAGTTCGGCACAATAGACATCTGCCGTTATTGCTTGACCAGATCGGAGAAAACTATAGTGAATAACACCATGCTGAGACCACCAAACAGTTACCATTACCTTTTTATTGGTAAGTTTTGCTTTAGGACACTGTTGTGGCATTTGACCTGGGGTCAGCCATTGCATTTTTCTTTTCCGGTTATCATAAAGAATCCACTTTTCATCACATGTTACAATTCGATCCAATATTCCTTCATTTCTGTACCGGTTCAACAAGGCAACACAAGTTTCAACACGCGTTTCTTTCTGCAGATCAGTCAAATCATGAGGCACCCATTTTTCGTTTTTTTTTTGTAATTTTATTGATTTGACGCAAGTGAGTCAATATTGTGGGTAAGGTAACGTTAAACCATGCCGCTAATTCCTGGGTAGTTTGACTAGGATCGGCTTCCACTATCTCTCTTAATTCATCGTTATTCACCTGTGTGGGCGGTCTTCCTCGTGCCTCGTTCTTTAAGTCGAAATTTCCATCACAAAAGCGTTTAAAACAAAATCGCACGGTGCATTCATTAGTAGGCCCCTCTCCAAACGCAGCATTGATATTGCGGGCTGTTTCTGCCGCGTTAGTTCCGCGTCGGAACTCGTATTCAAAAATCACTCGAATTTTCGCAGTATCCATCTTTCTTGTCTAAATTGAATAACAAAAACAATTGAAAGTCGATATTCAAATGTTTCAAATATGTTTCAAATTTAAAAAAAAAAATCACAGAAACCATTTGAAAAAAGTTTCATTCGAAAACCTCAAACCATGAAGATTCTATGAAAATTCAAAGAACCTATTGCAATAAAACGGCAATTTCATACTTTAACCCCTAATATGTTGTCTGGAATTGGAACACAATTAAGTTAAAATATAATTAGCTATAATTGTCTGTAATATTTCTGGTTACTTTGAGGTAAGGATTTATCTAATAATTAAAAAAAAAGGGTGATGTTGATGACATAGATATTTAAATGGTATGGAATTCAGTTTAACTACCTACCTATTAATGCGCTGCCGTTAATACCAATATGTGCAGGATTATCTGCTGTAGGAAGTGGCAGGAGGAGCTGATGGGACGCTCAAAGCAGTTAATACTATTAAATCAGCCAAAAAAAGAATGCAAAATTTAAAACAACCTAATGAAAAAACGAGACCATTATGCTTAGGAAGAGGACTGTATGTAAAACCTTATGGTCAGGGTTTACAAATTTATACAAAAAATGTAAAAAACTAAGTCGCAGGCTATCTAATCATGCACTCACTAATATTGATATTTTAAAACATTCGAAAACTATAACCCTTTAGGTGGATTCGTGAGAAATTAATTGTCTAAACGGCCATTTCAAAGAGAGTATGGTATAATCAATTTAGATAGTTCTGAAAATCCTGGCACGCATTGGGTAGCCTACGCAAAATTTTAAAACTATGTAGAATATTTTGATAGCTATGGTGACTTAAAACCACCAAAAGAATTCGTGAAAAACGTGGGGTCCAGAATCAATTATATTATTGTTCAAAGAAACAATTATTTTTACTGCGGACATATTTGTATTAAGTTTCTTGATCATTTTTGGGTTCATGATAGAAAATAAATAGTGAAGCTGTGAAATTTTAGGTTCAGTCCATCACCATGTCTGTTACACTTACTGTAATTGGAAATAAGTCAGTTCTCGAATCTAGTTATTCTCTTCCCCTAAGTTTAGATAGTAAATATGAATGTGGTTTATTATATTTTTCGGCCTTTAACTCAATGCCTAACATAAATGGAGATAATAACTTATTTGTGTACGGTGAAGACTTGAACCAAATTAAGATACTTGTTGGTATTTATGATCTACAAAATATATATATATATATATATATATATATATATATATTATATATATATGAATATCTACAAAAATGGGTTTCCAACTGTGAATTACAAATAAATCCTAACAATAATACAATGACGTGTTCTTTGCTTTGTAGTAAAACTATACATTTTGAAGTAGAAAATAGTATATGCCCTTTACTAGGTTTTCCAACAGCGAAATTGGAAGCAAATAAATGGCATGAATCTACAAGTCCGGTGAACATTCTTCCCGAGTCTGTTACTGTTAAGTGTTGTAGTCTTAAAATTAAAACAATGTTAAACATACGAGGCATGTCTTAGGGATAAAAACAAGATCAGAGGCAGGCCGAGGCTTCGATTAGTCACTTCAATTGTTCACTATCAATGTACGTATAATAAAAGTATGTCACTGATAAAATTCCGATTAAATTGAGTTACAATAATATGAATATATAATACAACATATTCAAGATTTATTTATTACGTATTAATTTAATTATTAAAATTTATTACAATATTATATTGTCATTAAGGTATTCACTTAAAGAGTACTAACATTTATTAATTAGGTATAATTTCAATTTATTAAGAAAGAGTGACTACTTTTTCTCGTTCTTAATGATTGGCGGGAGATCGTTGAATATCTTTACCGACATTGAGTGGGGACCTGATCTGTGTAATTGTAGCTGAGATTGTGGCAGAAGCAATCTATTGCGTGGTCTAAAAGTATGTCCTTGGGGCAGGTCGTCAAGATTGGAGTAGAAGTCAGGGTGCTGTTTTATAAATTTACAAATCTCAAGAATATAAATGGAAACTAAAGTTAAGATTTTAAATTGTTTGAAATACGGTAATATTAGCGACAATACGGATGCACTTTTTTTGAATTATAAATACTTCTCGTGCACTCACACTATTTCCCCAAAGGATAATTCCGTAACTGAAGTTGGAACAAGGGTATGCATAATAAGCGGTTATTGCAGTTGTCAGGTCAGTCATTTTCTTTGGCTCCCTCAGTGCGTACGTAAAGTTAGACAACTTCTTCTTAATTTTTTGGTGTGACATTTCCAGTTCACATGCGTGTCTATACTTAAGCCAAGCATAGTGAAGCTATGTACCGTTTCTACAGGCATGCTATTATAAGTACATGTAAGTGTAGTGGAGATTTTTGTGGTGGGTGAAATTGCATAAACTTCGTGTTATTTAAATTTATCTCTAGTTGTGATCAGACATTTTTAAGACAAAATTTTTTGAATTTTTACATTCACGTTGAAAAGTGAAACAGCATCGTCGGTAAACATAACACAGTGTTCAGAGATAGCATTAGATATGTCATTGATATAAATTAGAAATAGTAAGCATCCAATCACGCTGCCCTGCGGTATAGAACTTGTCATAAAATGCTGGTCAGCTAAAGGAGCGTGTTGTGTATGTGTCGTAGTCAAAAAATTCTATGTCAACGTACTGAACTCGTTTCTGCAAATAACATTCCAACCATTTATATGCTACACCCCTAATACCTAAGCCATAGAGTTTACATAGTAGAATGGTATACTGTACTTTATCATAGGCTTTCATCATATCTAATAACAATCCGATCGCGTAATGTTTTTTGTTTAAAATATCTATAGGCTTATGGGTCTATAGTTATTTGGGTCAGATTTAGTATTTTTTGTGTATTTTATTATTGCTACTTTTAACTGGTCAGGGAAAGTTCCTTCAAGAAAGGACTGATTCACCAATAGCAAGTAAGGCAAGGTTAATTCGTTAGCACACATCTTCAATTGTAAGCATGAACTTATATTCAACAGAAGTAGTACGAATCTCAATAGCATTGTCACAGATACCGATGATGCGGTGGATATCAGTATACATAGAATTCAATGCATAGTTCATCACACTTAAGCATTTGGAAAAAGACGTTCCCATACGAATAGCGTTTAGAAACTGGGATTTATATTAACTATCCATTACTACCCAAAACTAGCAAGCATTCATGGGCAGTAAAAACAGCTTCTCAATTAGAAAAATCTCGATATGTCGTATTCGGTTTACAAACTGCACCTGGTGGTAAGCGACACGCCTATCCATAACAGTTGCAGTGCCACTCAAATCGCAAAGATGTTAGGATCGCTGCCACTGCGCCCGTCGCACACTGAGATATAAGTTGACAATTCCTATGTGCCAGTAATGATTACATTACTGCTTGACAGCAAAAATAGGTAAGGTGGCAGTACATCCCAGGACGAACTCTTCTACGTGAAGCTCTATTGCTACTCGTCGATTACGCAACATTTGGGATTAGTAATAATCTCAGTACAAAGTACTAAAAAACCGACCTCAAAAGGAATTACGTCTATTTGCTAAGTTTTATTGAAATATCCCCTAGTTCGCCACTATACAGGACTTGACACTGGAGATAATAAAAATAGGTTCTCACTACGACACTACTCAAAGTATATCTAGAGAAAAACGCCTTGAATTGGAGAAATAGCAAAATCAACCATTAAAGTAATTGCTCCTAAATTAAAGTTAGGCGCTATTTATAAAAATGAATCTTCATGCGTGAACAGCCACCCTTGGAGGAGGATGATTTTCTTCAAAATGAAATGGGACCACTATGGAAGTACCCCCTTTCCAACAAAAAAAAAGAAAAAAAGAACATACAGTCGAATTCTGAACCTTCTCCTTCTTGGAAGTCGGTTAAAAAGATAGTTCCATTTTTGATCATTGTGCGCCGACTAATGTTACGCTTTTTCTTAATTCTCAATATTATCCTTTGACGCCCTTAACCTAAAGTTTGCAGAAGAGAAATACAGTATATTATATGATATGTACATTGACTTACAATTATATGGACGTCGGGTCCGCGCTAAAAAGTGTCCGAACTTGTAGGGCGTTAAAATCGTATACAGAGCGTCATTCACGCTTTAGTCTTCGTTTGTTCGACTGACAGCGAAGCAAGCAAAATT
>NW_020656001.1:1665625-1670470 GCF_003589595.1 Hyposmocoma kahamanoa
TAAATTCAACGTTTTAGCTTTTTCATATTCCTTTACATGTCACTACGTTTAAATAGGTTGACTTGGGACATTTTTTTCGTGGTTTTTGTATTAGACCCGTCGTCCATTTATTTGTAAGTCAATGGATATGTACGCTCAATTTCGGCAGTCATTCTACAACCGCTCAATCGACCCCCTATTCGATCTACATGCATTAGATCTACATGCATCCTCTTTTTATTATCGATTGTTTCAGACAAAATGAAAATTTAAAAGCTGCCCAGTTGATATTCGATTGGAAATTGAAATTTCTCAAGATATCCCGAGTTATACCAGTGCTTACTGTCTAATTATTAACGGGCGCCTTGTGGAGTATAGACCATTGAGTAATATTGTGCGCAAGTTATCGTGATATTTCTAGTTTGAAGAATGCTTAATATGCGTGCTATTGTGGATGCTCAAGGTTTTACAATTTCTGACAATAAGTTTTACTGAAAGAAATTGCTAATGCGCACGGTAATCAAGTGCATTTTTTTTTTAATTGAAGCACCATTTCCTTAGAAATAAAAACTGTGGACTGATAGAAAGAAATCGGAAAGTACGATAGAATGAAGGTTTTACACCACATACGAACCACAAAATGTTGGTTACGAAATTTCTGAAAGATAAAATTATTTATTAAAAAGGTTTTGAAAAAATGTTGTGGATAAGAGATAGTAGGATATAATAATGTTTACAATTTAGAAGACAATGGTTGTCCTAGCATTAATAATTTATATAAGGAATATTCATCATGTTTAAGGAATTGGTGTTTAAATAACAATAAAATTTGTTAAAAGCATTTTTTCATGTTTTTTTTATTTCTATGTTGACTGCTTTCTTTTACCTTACTTTCCCGAAATACAGAGACAAAAATAAACGCAAACTAACACTTACTGTTTACTTATAAAAAATACTATCCGCTAGATGTGTAACGCAGTGATAGTTATTATTAAGAGGGAGCATGCCAAAAAAGTTTTGACGTTGGCTCCGTCCAAATTGTGTGTATGTGCGCGAACTTCAGGCATATATGTGAAACAAATATATGCCTAAAGTTCGCGTGACATGCGACAGGAGATGTTGAGTCAAAGACTTTGACATGCTCAAGTGAGAAATGACTTTCTCAAGTGAGAAAGTCAAAGCCAAAGTCAAAGTCATCAATATTAAAGGGATTAAAAAAAATCCGTAGTGACAGTTCTCGATCATGCATAAATATAATTAATTATCTAATTGTTGTCCTAATAACCTGTAGCATTTCGAGGATGAATCGAAAAAATGTGAAAATTAGAGGTCATTTCGTGATTTTTATCTATCGAGGAAACTTTATTGTTTTATGTTTCTGATTAATGTCTATGCTTGAATATATCGTGTAGTTACTCATACAATATTTTATTTTTAACTTTAAAGTGGATATATACCCCTCTAAAATCAAATCGAAGATTAGGAATTTTTCCTCTATATCAATAAAAACATAAAATCATTACTGTAATCTAATAATAGAAACTGGAACGCAGCGAAATTCCCAGACAACTGTTTAATACAATCTATAATTATAAGAGTAGACGTAGCTTCAATATTTTTTTGAAATTAGATTTTGTATCTGTTATGTAACTAATAAATCAGCTAGTGAATGGGATCAGATTGGTTTCTTTCAATCTTTGCAATTGTCCTACAGAAATGCGATGGGATAATTAGGGATCCTACGTTATACCCTACTGTCATTCTTCTTTACAGATTAACTGACTATCTTGTAGTAAATTTAGTAGCAGTAGAGCTCCTAGTGAACCCCTTCGTTCATTCAGGTTAGTACTGCCACCTTACCTATTTCTGCCGACAAGCAGTAATGTCAGCATTACTGTGTTCTAGTTTTGAAGGGTAAGGGTGCTGGTGAAATTACAGGCACTTGGGGTTTGTCAACTTATGTCTCAGGGTGACGGGCGCCGTGGCAGTGCCCCTCAGATTTGTGATTTAAAGCTCAGAGTGGCACCACTACTTGTTCGTCCCGTCACTTAATAATATTATATTAAAAAAAAAGAAAAATTAAAGCGCCAGCGAAATCTTTCCCTTCTGATAGGGTCAATGACACTACAATCCCAACAGTACTATGACAAGTAAAAAATCAGTTTCACTTAATGAGCGAACAGGATAGAAATCTCGATAATTTTTATCATTCATATCACATCATTTGTAAACTTCTCATTTTTAGTGGTCGAAGAACAATAAAAAGAAACATGAGCACGTAAAAAAGGAGGTAAATGAAGTTTTCCATTCTAATTAAATTCCCTGACGGATTTGTTACACTTACCTTCGCCAGTCACAGATTGCCGACCCGCGCGTGTCACTTTACGAAGTTTATGTAACGGTTCGCCTTCTGAAAGAGAAACCACTATTGTGTTAATGTTTTCTCGACTCAGGCGGAACAGTATGCACGGCTCAGGGCTCGAGAGCATGGGACTTAATGTTATAGAAACAATTTAAATTACATAATATACACATATTATACCTTCATCTGTCACTACTATTACATGACACTATAACGAGGGCGCTTCGATGCGTTCGAAATAATTATTAATACAAAGATCGAACGCTCAGAAAAAATTCTTTCGATCTGGCCGGATTCGAACCGACGTCTTCTAGCATACTGCGACAAACGCTATACCAACTAAGCAGCGGACCTCACGAATTTTTCTACGTGCTTGCGTCGTATGTTTGTATTTGGTTTTCCAACGACTTTTTAGCCGTAGCGCCATCTATGAGAAATCTATGAAATTTCGTCACCCAGTTAGATACCTTTACAGCTACCAGCCCCGGCTAGAGATGACGCTATTCATTGTATTTAAATTTTTATTGAATTGATATTGAATTATTTTTATGTGAAATTACTCCACTAGTTTGTTATAATTAATACAAAGATCGAATACTCAGGTAAGTCCTTACCTTTCTTACGATGTTTTAAAAATTCCAAAGGTGTTTCTTCCTCGTCTAAGTCGGAGGATGTATCATCATCGTCCACTTTTTCTGATAACAGAGCCGATTTTTTTATTTTCGTCTGCTTTTTAAGTTTGGGTTTGAAATAGACCATTTTCTTTTTTATTTTCAATTTTGGTGGCGGCAGCATAAATTTATTTGGCGGGGCAGTTGTCAAACGTTCCAATACCACCACGGGATCGAAGTGGGTGTGGACACCTGGAAATACATAATCAATATTAATTGACGCGATATTTTAAGTGTGTGATGTTAAGACCGCAGAACAATGAATACAGTAGAAATGCTTAGAGGGCGAGACACATGTGCCGACTTTCCTATATCTATGTGGTGCCAACAGTAAGCACAGTTCCACATAGTTGTGGTCAGTCCGCCGTTTTCGCTTTGTACGTTATGGTCGGGTCAATTATCTCACGCAAAACCTCGAAAATCGTGGAAAAATCTCTTATTTTGTTATTTTGGAGTGCAAAAATGATTGTCACATCTCAGTACAGAGTACTAAAAGAACCGACCTCAAAAGTAAGTGGAATTACGTCTATTTGCTAAGTTTTATTGAAATATCCCCTAGTTCGCCACTATACAGGACTTGACCCCTTGACAGGTACCCCCTTTCCAACAAAAAAAGAATCATGAAAATCGGTTCACAAATACCGGAGTTATCGCGTAACATACGTACAAAAAAAAATGATCATACAGACGAATTGAGAACCTCCGCCTTTTTTGAAATCGGTTAAAAAATTTATGCTTGTTTACACTTCACCGTTCTTTATTAAATCCTAACCAATCAAGTTGTCAACTGAGATGATATCACCCAAGACGCTGACGGTTAAACTCTAATAATACAGAAAAGCTTGTGAAGAATCTCGAAAACAGAGTGGCATATCAGTCAATACGCACTCAAAACCGGATTCAAGGGCTGTTTAATAATACAGGCCTACTACAACCTTTTAAAACAATATTACTTTAACCTTACATTGACTTTTCGTACCATAATTGTTATTTAAGCCTCGTAAATATATCAACCTAAAGTCTGTCTTTTTTGAAGACGGAGTAAAATGCCAGTTCATTGCGCAAAAGTGTTGCCTGCGTGCGAGCAGCTAGTGATTGCAGTCGATAAATATTCTATAGACTATCGAGTAAATAATTGTCACGCTTATGAAATAAATAGCCGAAATTGTTTTATTTGAATCATCTTCGACCCATTATTTATCAAATTACTGAACACAAGTTCATTTGAATTGAAAATTTTTGTAAGTTCATACATACATACACGTATTTAGAACAATGTTCATGAAAAATTCAAAGAGGAAACATGTTTTAAAGTTTTTCATTTTAATTCAATATATACATATACAGGGTGTAAATTTGAGACGGGGCAGCAAGGCCAGCTAGCTGCCTTAATCGTTGCAGTTACAGGAAAACGGTTCTAGAAGAATATCCATGAATTTTGAAGATATTAAGGGTCGTATTCCAGAACTCTACTCAATGCTCAAGTCAGGACTTGAGCAGACTTGAGTATGATTTCATGCACTGGAAATACGACCCTAACAAGAATTTGAGTATGATTTTCAGTGCTCACTGCAAAACTCAAGTCCTAATTGAGTAGAGTTCTGGAATACGACCCTTAGATTGGCATCCACAGATTTTGAAAAAATGGTACAGTCAGCAAGATAAAAGGCAATTTCTACAAAACTTTTTTTTTATGTCATTCGATTTGGTCTCTCGTAAGGATCAATAGTCTCTATGAGACCAAAACTCTTACCTCAAGAGTATTCTAAATGTCAGAAATAGCAAAAATCTTTTTACATATATATATATATATATATATATATATATATATAT
>NW_020656001.1:1670570-1711162 GCF_003589595.1 Hyposmocoma kahamanoa
ACACACACACACACACACACACACACACACATACACACACCAAATCCGGCTATTCTTGTTAAAATGTACATGAATAAAAATTAATCTCGATAATAGTACGTCAACTGTCAATTTAAGAATAAAGAAGGCAATAACTCAATTAGTAATCATAAGAACGTCGTCGTAACATTCACAATTTAGTCATTTTTGGCAAAACTTTATCTTCTTTCACAATATATCGATAAAACTATCGACAACAACTACGTAACTATTTAAACTTTCATGAAAACTGGCAACCCCACAAATGTCAATTTACTCCGTCTTCAAAAAAGACAGACAATTATGGTATATATATAAACTACATTATAAAAAAAAATCTTGCGCCACTATTAATCATGAAAAAATTAACTATTAACTTCTTAACATAATATATTTTTTTCCTAAATATACAGTGACGTCAGTGTGAGAATGTTAATTTTATAAATCTTATCTGTCGGAAATACTCAGGGGCCCAGATTGTAATTTGGCTTAACAGCACGTTTTTGTACGACAAAGATTCTATAAAGTTGCTAAAATGAACCAATCTAACAGTTTCTAGTTTCTACGTACAATTTATTTACTTACATCCACATACGGTCGATCGTACAATATTATACACAACACTTACGCTTGAAGGACACAAGATCCAGTAGTGATTTCGCATTCTGACGTGCCATTTGAATCACGCCAGTGCGATCTTCCTTGGTGGGTGTGACGGTGGTGGTGTCATCGCTCCTAGGGAAATTATTTTGTGGCGGGATGTAAGCGCCTTGTGCGAACTTACGCTGCGCCTGCACCCTCCTAGTAACAAAGATACAAAAATCTTTAAAATCAAAACAGTTAACCACTATATATATAGACCACCGGCCCATAGTAGAAAAGAACAAGTAGGGCAATACCAGCGCGGCTTATAGGCGCGCGAGTTAAGGCTAATGAACGTGGCTCTTTCCGTTTTGTCAGCACGCCTAACTGTGCCAGTTGCTCGCATGCTGACAAATGAATAAAATAATATATAAACTCTGTAAATTAGTTTTAAGATCGATTATTGTCATTTATTAGAACTAAGCAGTCACTCTGTCAGAATAAATAAAGTTTTTTTAAACTAATCTTCTGGCCAGTTACATATTTCGCGCAACCGTGTACAGACGCACAAGTTCGCATAATAATGAAATGCGCATTGAGACTACAAAGTGTTGTACGAGGCTAGAGCACCCGTAGTTTATGCAAACGTATCTGTATGTACTTAGTTGGTAAGCCTTATTAAATAAAATAAAACAAATAGTCTGAGGGAGTGAAATACATGTACTCTTCGAGCTATAACCCCGCCTGTGCGTGCTCTCTTTGCTTCGGCCGACTTGGGTGCGCAATATATAAGACTTACAAGTTTATTAAGTTGGAACTATACTTATTCTCTTGCTGTCTTCTACTTCTGTACATCTTGTTTCCCATGAACATTTCTAATATAATATGTTATTGCGTTCGAGTGTAATACAACTTGGCAAAGAGCAAGTCCTTAGAGTTCCTTTACAAGTTCGGTAGTCGCTGAAGACCCCGAACTCCGAACCTTGCTCACCCGTGACTGCCTGTATGCAGTTAATGCATGAAGTCGTAATCAATTTCATGCAGCCGAGACGTTGACTGCATGAAGTTGTAACGACTTCACGCATGAACTGCATGCAGTCGAAACCCGACTTCGTGCAGCCGAGATCGATTGTATGCAGTTAATGCGTGAAGTCGTAATCAACTTCATGCAAAAAACCATCATGCAGTCAATTTGCAGCAGTCTTAGAGGATGGAAAAAAATAAAAGGAATAGTCTAAGGGGCAACAGAGGTTTTTTTTAATTGATTACTTGCATTAAATATACACAGTTGGACCGCATTCAGCTAGTACTTTTTTAGAAGAACATTACCCAACAAAATTGAATTCAGCTTAGATAGTACCGAGGTCGAGCTTAGAGCTTATATTAACTACTTATAATTGATTCGTGATACCCGGGAGACGAGTGTTAAAAATAGTGTTCTCCTTGGTTAACATTTACTGTTAACCGGTCGATCATAGTAGAATAAGAATAAGTATGCTGACTCCATATTAAACGTCGCAGCGCGGTTTATACGTGTGTACTGTTGGGTAATTATCCGAAAAATTTGAAATGGACGTTTTTCCGGAAAAAATCCCGAAAAATGGGAAAATTATGAAAAATATAATTTCGAAGGCTCAGAGGGGAAAATGTTTTATTATTAACATAGTCAATAATAAAAGAATAATAATAACATAATCAATAAGAAAATGTTTTATTAGTAACATCTTTTGAACTCAATGAACGTTTCATCCGAAGGATTGTTTTTAAAATTAATATAAGCAGACTTGGGATTATTAACAGCTTCAGTACATTTATTATTCCACCAGTAGTGTGGAGGGTTTTTACCCAACTTCCTAAAACGAGAGTTATCAACCGAAGTATTAGTCGAAGAAGAATTACGAAGTGAAAGAGACTTATCAGTAGCAGAAAACAAGATTTCAGAGAACACTGTATAATCTTCTAAAGAAGTATAATTTTGATCCTGAAAATTTGACAATTCCAAATCTACATTTTGTACATAAATATTGCAATCTAGTAAAAAGGATGCAGGTCGCTATTATCAGTTGTGAGACCACTATTTATGACATTATTATTATTTACAAAAACTTTGATTATTACAGGAAGGTGATAACTGCCAAGTGGATCATTATGTACAGACCAATCACAAGAAAGAGCTAAGGATGAAGAAACCAAAGACAAATCTAAGGCATTTGGACGCCATGTCAACGAACCAACTGTTGTGACCTCTCCGCTATTCAGTAAAACCTAGGATTACGCGTAAGTAAAACAAAGTCATTGTCATCAATAATCTTCAAAATATCTCTACCTCTAATATTAACAGAGTTGTGTGGTGAGCATTGAAACCACCAGCACATATCACAGGTTTGGGCACTGATTTCACTAAAGTTTCAAATTTACTCTTGTCAAAAGATGGAGTACAATTTGTTGGACAATAAAAACTTACAATACTTATTTCCTAATTATTTACAGTAATTCTTACACAAATGTTTTGTAAGGAATTGTCAGAATATGTATTTATTTATTTTTTTGTAATCTAGACTATTATATTATGGATTAAAATAGCTACGACTTTATGTTTATTGCCCATATCATTTCTTTCTATATGATATCCTTTTATGTTACAATTTTTAATAGATGTTAACCAAGTTTCTAAAATTGTAGCTACGTGTATATTATGGTCATAAAGACATAAAAACCTATTACTTACAATACTTTGGGCGTTCCACTGCATGATATTCAGATCCATTAATAGGAGGAGAAGTACTGTTTCTAAAAGTTTGCCGAAGGCCTTCTTTTATGGAAGTTGAGTTTATTGGGTTTTCTTTTTGGTACAATACAATTTTGGTTGTAGCGTGTGTTAGAAATTCTAACACTTATTCATAATATTCATCAACAGGTCCAACAGCCCGTGTGCCGCCACGAGCCGCCCCACTGTCGGAGATCGATCGATCGATGCTATACGTCGCATTCAGTTATTTTCTCTAATTTTCTGTATTACAATTGTATTAATACAAAACAAAATACTCAGCACTTAAGTTGATTTAGTTTTTATAATTAATACAGGACGTGTTCGGTGCCACAATTGATCATTCGCGTGTAATCTCGTGTCGACCTGTGATGATAGCGGACGCGTGCATGTGTGCGTTATTATTAATTGAGCGGTGCCTCCGATATACATTGAAGTTTTGTAATTTCAAACACCTCGTTTATTTGTAAATTTATGAAAAAAATATAATGGAAGAAAGTTTAGTAATAACATTTCAAAAAAGATTTCGTCAAAAATACGAAAAATATTTTCACTTTTTCGTTATAATTATTTAAACAAAGATCGAACACTCAGAAAAAGCCCTTCGAACCGACGTCTTCTAGCATACCTAGCCAACCTCTATACTAAGCCATAGAATGAACCAGCGGTCCTTATGGACTTTGCTGTGTTTGTAGTGTAGTAATACAAAGACACGACCTTTGTATTTGGTTTTTTGAACGACATTTTAGCCGTAGCGCCGTCTATAAGAAATCTTAAGTATTTCGTCACCCAGTCAGATACCTTTACAGCTAGCAAGTCCTGGCTAGAGGTGTCGCTATTCATTGTATTTAATTTTTTATAGAATTCATATTATTCAATTATTTTTATGTAAAAATATTCCACTAGCTTGTTATAATTTATAATTCTTTCTGAGTGTTCGATCTTTGTATAAATAATTATAACAAGCTAGTGGAATAATTTCACATAAAAATAATTGAACATCAATTCAATAAAATTTAAATTTTCACTTTGTCTCTTTAATATCTCTAAAACTATCAGGTCCCAGATATGGCCCCATACAAGAAAATACTAGTAACGATTACTACGAAACGAATTAAAACGACATACTGTGTATGCGCGCGCATGACACTGAGAGTACAACCGATTTTCTTACAACACGCGCACTATGCTGCGGTTAGGAGCCGGTGGTTTGTATTACTTTTTGTTATTGAAAATTGTATTCTTTTCGCTGCGACATATTAGGCATTTTACTCTAATCACAAAATATCGAAGTAGATAACCATCAATCACCGTCAATGAATCACTACGCCCAAGTCCAGAAAATATAAAAAAAAAAATAGAAAACATCGAATAAAACCTTAGAGCCCAAGTCCAGAAAATATAAAAAAAATAGAAAACATCGAATAAAACCTTAGAGGATGGAAAAAAAAGATTCCATAGTCTTAGAATAAAACTGTAGCGATAAGATCATTGATGGCGATGTTTGAAGGGCGTGTCATATCTTTTGTGCAATATGAATTGAACCACGCCCACATACCATATCTCTACGGATAGAATTTTAGAGGATGGAAAAAAATAGTCTAAATAGAATACGCAGAGATCTGGAAATTATTCGCGAAAAGTGTGAAATCCGTCAACGTCAGGAATATAGCTTATAAATTTCTATTATTAGCATTGACTTACAAATAAATGGACGACGGGTCTAATACAAAAACCACGAAAAAAATGTCCCAAGTCAACTTATTTAAACGTAGTGACATTTAAAAGAATATGAAAAAGCTAAAACGTTGAATTTAAATTGTAATGTCATCGCAGTACTGTCTAATTTTGCTTGCTTCGCTGTCAGTCGAACAAACGAAGACTAAAGCGTGAATGACGCTCTGTATACGATTTTAATGCCCTATAAGTTCGGACACTTTAGCGCGGACCCGACGTCTATATGTTTGTAAGTCAATGATTATTAGAGTAAATATCTAATAAGTTGATAGTACGATCTCTTTTTAACCGTTTTCAAAAAAGGAGGAGGTTCTCAATTCGACTGTGTATATAACTCCGGTATTTGTGAACCGATTTTCATGATTCTTTTTTTTTTGTTTGAAAGGGGGTACTTTCATAGTGGTCCCATTTAATTTTGAAGAAAATCATCCACCTCTAAGGATGGCTGTTCACGCATGAAGATTCATTTTTATTATAAATAGCGCCTAACTTTACTTTAGGAGCAATTATTTTAATGGTTGATTTTGCTATTTCTCCAATTCAAGGCGTTTTCTCTTCATATGCTTTGAGTAGTAAGAAGCGATTTTTATTTTCTCCAGTGTCAAGTCCTGTATAGCGGCGAAGTAGGGGATATTTCAATAAAACTTAGCAAATAGACGTAATTCCACGTACTTATGAGGTCGGTTTTTTTAGTACTCTGTACAGAGATTATAAAACTCTGGAACGGTAAGGGCGTTTCCTAGGTAACCGTAATGAGGGCTTAGAGAGGGAGATGAAAATGATCGGCAGGGTTAAAAGGCCCCATTAGCAGAATCATAATACGATTCATATTTCAAATCGCAAAAAGGTCACTTAACCGATATTCATATTATGAATTGCTATCAATTCTTATAACGCAATTCATCTTTTTGACATTGTTCTATGGAAATGCATAAAATAGTCCAAAAATAGGAATAGCTTTTATGTCAAACAGCAGAATCGTAAGAAGTTACTCCATAAGAACATTTTACAATTCATTTCGTTATATTATTTAGAAAATTAATTTAAAACTGCTGACCTAGGACTGTATAAATACTTTTTAGACCGCGCGTGAGTCACGGAACAACTATTATACCGTCACAGGAGTGCTACTCTTCAAATAATTGAACTTTCGTTCGAATTTCCGGACTCGGAATTTACCGGGCTTTATAAGCTAAATAAAAGTTTGTGTTGTGAATCATATATGAAATTGAGCCTTATTTGCCCGCGCGAGAGGTGAAAAAAGTATAACTACCAAGATAAGTGAAAGAATCATTACTACCCATTGACTTACAATTATATGGACGTCGGGACCGCGCTAAAAAGTGTCAGAACTTATAGAGCTGTATAAAATCGTATACAGAGCGTCATTCACGCTTTAGTCTTACTGACAGCGAAGCAAGCAAAATTAGACAGTACTGCGATGACATTACAATTTAAATTCAACGTTTTAGCTTTTTCATATTCCTTTACATGTCGCTACGTTTAAATAGGTTGACTTGGGACATTTTTTTCGTGGTTTTTGTATTAGACCCGTCGTCCATTTATTTGAAAGTCAATGTTTACTACCATAAGGTATATTAATTACAATTATGTAATTTCCATTTATGATTTAACTATTTTGTATAAGGTACCTATTAAGTGCATTGAGTTTTTAAACATCTGGGTTTATTGGAGCTAGTGTAGGTATACCACAAAATGCACCAAGTCCATATATCCAAATACATGAGAGCTATATATAACCAATGGCCTTTAACAATGACCATTTTAAGAGAAAGTACATCAATTTTCCACGAACTCAGAAAGAACATAATGTTTAAAGGGTAATATTAAGTCAGTCTTCAGTAATCAATGGTAATCATCTATAAATGCAATGGTTTTTGGATCATAACACTTATTTCTTCAGATACTACTAAAAGTTTAGTATGACTAAGGTGTTAGGAAGTAATAAGGCAGACCTGCAAAATTTTTAGGAAAAGATACCATTCTCTTATTGCTAAATTAGTATGTATCTACCTACCCAAGCAATTTTACATTTCTATATTATTAGTTTCAATTATTTCTATGTGCACTTAGGTACCTAATTCCTATTCAAACACATATATTGAAATAAAATCAATTTTCAGTTCAAACTAATTTTAATATTAAAAAAATAACATTTTTTTTACAGATATTTTGATTATTTATGTGGAGGGCCTAACCATGACTCATTTGTGTGGCACTATCATCTGCTCAAATCCTATCATAAAGAACTTCACCAAACCGAAACCGAGCCCAGAACGCCCAACAACCTCCTGTCAGCTTCGGACAGAGAGCTTCCACGAGGAGGTTCTCCAATCACGACATTAGCATTTATGTCGGCAGCATTTAAAAAAAATTTGCTGTTGTAGTTGTTTACATAATTACTGAAACGAATGTTTATTTATTACAACCTTCATGTTACTTTATAATTAAATATTTCTGTGTAGTACTTACAACGGACCATGCCTTTGGTGTCTCGCTGGTCCCCGATCCCTAAGCATTTATCAAGTTTGCCATTACTTGTTCTGCTCTAGCTCGCGTAGTACTATTATTATATATAACACCGAGCCCTATCTAGGTTGTGGTTGCGCTCCATGTCAAGCAGAATGGTCCACAAACCATCAGATACTCTTGAACATCTCTCCGTATTTAAAAATATGAAATTAATTATTAGCATCACAGCATATCGCTTTAAAAATAAATGAGAAGAAATTCAATTATGTCACGTACTTTTTTTATTTTCACGGAGTAATTGATGTGATAATTATAACAACACAACATTTTGTAAACTGATCCAATCAAGTGTATGTGTATTATAAGTGGAAACTTTGTTGTTGATCACAAAAACATATTTTAACAAATGAATTAAGAAATTATTTGAGATCGTAGAGGGAGAATAAAAAAGTTTTTTTGTTTTTGGAAAGTTCTCCCTCTACGTTTGAGCTTGTTTGTTGTTGACGTTGACAACTTCTAACTTATTGCCAGCCGAATCATTGAAAATTTATGAAATTCTTCGTTACTTGGTAACTTTTTTTGTAGTTGTTTTATCGATGAACATACTTATTTACTCAAAATTCTCGTAATAAACCATTTATGAATATTATAAAATAAAAAATAAAACATCGGTAAAGTTAAGGTTTTGCTTTCTTTGATGTGGCAAAAAAAAGCAGAATTACATGATTTGGCCTTTTAGGCCCTCCGGTATCGGTGATTTCATACCTTATCAAGTAGAAGATAAAGTTTATTTTGTCGCATAAATCGCAGCGCCGCCCTGTCTGGCTGCGCCAATTTGACTCTCAATGGCCCAGACAGGTTTACCGATTTACAACATCCCCTCGGTGAGATCGATCTCGGTTGTTTCAAATCATTTTATCATATTATAAGTATATGAAAGCCATGGCTTACAGTATGCGATTGCAGTTATAAGTTCTAACCGCTTTGAAATTAAATAAATTCTATTGACTGAAAAAATGGTTTATTGTGCATTGACCTAGAATTTCTTTTTTCAAAAATGGGGTCTGAATGAATGAATTAATAATAATAACATACACACTCAACATAATGATACCAAATGTCACAAAAGAAACGAATGGTTATTAAAAAGTGACCCATATACGATAAAAGCTAGCTTAAATGTTACATAAAATTACAAATAACGTTACACGTTTCTTTTCCTTCAGTTTTATACTGAATAATTTCGTCAGTCGCGGTGTCGCGGGATTTTTTCGATACAAAAGCGCATTACATGTTAAGCATCCGATTGCTAGTCATGTAATCGGGTAATAAGTCATGTAGTTCGGGAGTACTCAGTGGCGTCATATCGGGGAGGGTCGTCGCGTCGGGGGTAAGGGTGAGCGTCGTCGCATCATGAGAGCGTGGCGGCCATTTTATCACCCCATTTGTGAACATGACTGCAAATGCACTGCTCTTGTTAGGCTTTCTTTACTTTAATTTCGTTTAGTACTTGAATTATTGTATGTATTGATCTTTAAAAAAATAATGACCTAGCACACGACACAAAGCATAAAGTATGTGTTTCGCGGGTAGAATTTACATTGCAATACGTAATTATTAAATCTATCGACTTTCTGTAAGTTTTTATAAAAATTTACCAGCTTACTACCAATTTGTTCCCTACAATGAAATATTAATATGAAAATGAGTCGATGAAGGTTGTTAAAATCTTTAAATTTTTTTACGTAGGTGCCAAAGCTATGTACCAAAATTATTTCCATAAATAAAAACCTAATGGTCTGTCTGTCTTAAGTCAGATTGCCGTTATCTGGTATAGTTTTAGACATAGATATAGAATTTAGACGACTACACTGTACAAGGATAATTCTAAAAATGTATTTTATTTTGTTTATTATACAGTTTTATACACTTTGGATCAAAATTCTCTATTTAAATAAAAATAGTCACCACTGTTACTATGTTTCATAACATACATGCAGCAGGTATCATATTTCGGTGTCAAGATAACGAATGTCATCAGCGTAACATATATCAATATGACAACCAATATTGGTACTTCTGGCTCTTCAACCCGTCCATGTACAGGTTGAAGAGCCGCGGAGAACTCAAACCGCCCTGCCTAACTCCACATTCCAACCTGTACGCATCCTATTGAGCACCCCACCTCACTGTATTGTTTTGGTGGCTGTACCGGAATTTTAAAATTGCAGTCAACTCGCACGGTGAACAAGTCTCACTTTCCAGCAGGCTTAGCATGAGCCCGAAACGTCAATTTTCTCTAGAAGACAAAAGTTACCTCTTCTTGGAACTGTCATCGAAGAAGAGATAACTTTTGTTTACGGGCACATGCTAAGCCTGCTGCTTGTGCTATAGAGTGTTATATGAAACTAGGTCAAACGCCGTTGACAAGTCCAGGTAACACGCATATATAGGCGTTTTACGGGTAGTATACTACTGGACAGTCGCTTGAGACACAGGATAGCGCTTTCTGAGGACAATCCAGGCCAGAAACCGAATTGATTGTCATGTAAGTTAATTACTTTATCCAGGCGTTTATCCAGCAGACTATCCAACATCTTAGCTATCACAGTAGCCAGAGATATGGGCCTGTAGTTAGACAAGTCAAAGCCGTCTCCGGTTTTGTTCTTTATTACTGATACAACCACCGTGCACAGAAGATCAGCGGACAGGGAACTATGACTCAAACATAAGTTGAAAAAGATGGTCAACACCCGCAGCAAGTGCTCTCCAGCGTACTTTAGGTGCTCTATGCTGAGCCCGTCGTGACCGGGAGACTTTCCTCTCACCACTTTGTTTATAATGGAATGCACTTCATGGGGTAAGAACCTTATTCGTAAGTCATCCTTGCCACACTCTACATCGGGCACCCGCTGCACGGACGAGAGCGGCGAGCTAACCTTGAAATGACACCGGAATGCATTCTCTATTTGAGTGGAATACACACTACCAACATTCACAGAAAGACTTGGTTTTTGATTTAGTTTGTTAGTATTCTTCCAAAATTTACTGAAGTCCTTACATGAATGATTACTTGCAATAATGTCCATCTTCATTTGTTCGTGTTAGCATTCCTAAAATATCTTTATAATATTGTAAATTAATATTAGTAATTTGTTTGGGTAAATTCGAGTATTTTGCTATACAGTAATATGTACTCTATAGCAAAATACACAATTAAATTAGATTCGGCACCGGAAGTTGCGATTATTATACTGTGTGATGTTTCGCGATTATACTAGTATTTATAAAATATCTTTGTAATATTGTACATAAATAGTAGTAATTCATTTGCATAGATTTGAGTGCTTTGCTATACAGTAATTGTACTATTTAGCAAAATACATAATTATGAGATTCGGAAACGGAAGTTGTGACCACTGTACCGCGTGCTGTTTCTTAATTGTATTAGCATTTACAAGATATCTCTAAAAATTGTACTTAGTAGTAGTAACTCGTTTGTATAAATTTGTGTATTTTGCTATACAGTAATTGTACGGTTTAGCAAAATACATGATTAAATAAGATTAGGAAACGGAAGTTGTGATTATTATACGCGGACTGTTTCTCGATTGGTGGGGTAACCTGATTGAAACAGTACGTGCTCGACACAGATTGTTACTAAAAATTCTCAGGTGAAGATTATAATCAATGTACGTTCGTGACAATTAAAGTGAAGAAGTTATATCCAGTATTTAGTTATTTTAAATATCCCCTTTTCATAGTCGGAATTATTCTGACAGATCCTAAGTTTAGCTTTAAAATGTTTCGTAAATATGCCCAACTAGTAGGTTTACCATACGAAAGCCGCATTTTGTAACAAATCCGAGCCTCTTGGTGCACTCCCCTGACGTATTTGTTCCAGACAGGTATTTGTTTATGTTTATTAATATGGCTTTTAGTTTTCAATTAATTAAAACTATACTCTGAAGCCTCTGTTAGTATACCTATAATATTACGATACATTGAAACTAATAACGACCTATGCGATTCAACAGAACAGAAATTGTTTTCACATTTATTTAACACGTTGGGAAGAACCAATTGTTTTCATTTCGAATTACAGAATTCAAAATATTTAGTCTTTCAACGACTTTTTAGTCGTAGCGCCATCTATGAGAAATCTATTACAGATTTATTACCCAGTTAGTACCTTTACAGCTACCAGTCATGGCGAGAGATGTCGCTATTCACTGTGTTAATTAAATTTTTATTGAATTGATATTCAATTATTTTTTGTGAAATTACTCCACTAGTTTGTTATAATTATTAATACAAAGATCGAACACTCAGAAAAAATTCCTTCGATCCGGTCGGATTCGTACCAAATATTTATTTCATCAAAATATTTATTTATCTGATCACTATCTCTTTCTCTCCAAATTACTTTACTGTCCGGTATTTTGTGATTCAATACTTGAAGTACTATAAACCAACATTCCATACAAAACAGAAGCCGTAACCACAGTGAGTCGCGCCGCACTTGTCAGTGAACAACGGTCGAGCCAACAGCGACACCCATGAGCCTCAGTCACAAACGTATAACTATCCAAAGGTAATAAGTCCATATCAACACATGACTATGACTTTTCAAAACAAAAATCTAACAATTCTGTTGCAAACTGTTCAACTGGGTGCGCGTTGATGTCGCCAAGTATAAAAACGGATTCCACACTATTACGTTCAATTAGGGCATTTCTCTCACTGAGACACTCGGTAAATTCAATTAAATTTCGCAAATGTAGGCATATACCACAGACCATATAAATACTACGTATACACTGATATGACCAACAATGACCGGTCGCAGAGTTCAGAGGTAAGACTTTTTTTTATACAAATGTAAGTGTGCATTTGACCTCCATCTCACCTGACGGAAAACGGCGATGAGATCGACGATGGACTATTATTATTATAGGAATTAAATCGTGTCATTCCATCGCACACTCTCCGTGATAAATCGTGCAAAATACCGATAAGCAGGCAAATTTACGGCGGTGATCAAGGCTCTGCAGCGTCGTCTCTACTAATTCCGAGTCACCTATAAACCTCTTGACACGCTTGTCTATTGCATCCAAGGTGGCTGGTTTGGTATGTAGCAGAGCCATCTCAAAGTTGGCAGCAACTCTCCACTCTCGACCGGACTTGTGCTTGGTATAAATGAAGCAACTGTCCTGCATTTTTGGCCACGGATTCAATGTATCTGCCGAAGTTCATATTGGACGACAGGTCCATTCCAAGAAGCTGGAGACGGTCGGCTATCGGTATGGATATATCACGAAAAGTCGAAGTCAGCTCAGCTCAAAGGGGCTCCGTTTTGTGAAGAATAGACACGCCTGCGTTTTGGTAGCGTTAAATTTGACAAGATTGGCATCGCCCCAATCAATAAATAAAAACTTGATGTTTATGCACATGCCCTTATATATATATATATATAGCACTTGTGGATAGCCATATGTAGGTACATTAGTAGGGCTAACAATAGATAAATCGTATGAAATGGACAGAACATATCGATATGATATGTAGTAAACTAAAAACTATTCTTGCAAAATTTACCGTTATAAAAAATAAAAATACCTTGAACTCTTATTCAACTTGGAACCTAAACAAGTCCGTTTCGCTTATTCGTACCATGACGTCCTAAAAACGATCATCTCAACAGCATTTACGCCAACGCCAAACCTAAATTGAGCCGCAACTCCTTTGAAATCTATAACGCTCATTCATTTTTCGTACCAGAACTCCAGGCCAAGCCTTATAGTCTCAACCGAATCTGGCATTGAAATCGCCCAAAAATAAAACCTGTTCACTGTTCACGTATGTTGTCAAGACATTGCGTTAAATCGTCATAGAACTTGTCCTTGATGTCATCAGATTTATCTAACGTTGGAGCATAGATACTGACAACATTAAGGTAATTGGCTTTATCCATGTGAAAGCGCAATGTGTCTAAGTGATTTTTAAAACAAATCCTACACCTAAACGGGGTTCGGAGGCAGCGGTACCTTTCTACAAAAAAGTGTAGCCGCCAATGTCTTCCACCAAGTCTCCTTCATCGGCAAGATGAGTTTCGCTTAGAGCAGCTACATTCACGTGATAACGATGAACTTCACGTCAAGTCAAATTTGATTTGGAAAATTCGCTTTCGAGTGAGTCAGACCTCAATTTTCAGCATTAAATTAAAAATCTAAACAGGCAATTACATAGTTCAACATAGAGATAACAAATCCAAATATAGCAATTCGATAACTACGAAAAATAGCGGAACATGCCTTGGGGCTGAAATGGATACCCCTCAACATGAGGTACCAACATTTTTTTTTGGACCTACCGTCGCGTTTGCACTTGCACATTTGGGTATATTTATATACTATTCGCAGGCACAGTATAAAACTAAATAAATGATCAAAATACAAATCGCCTTAGCAGCATTGTAATTTAAACAAAAAGCTATCACATTTCTCGCAAAAACTATTGCCTTGTGAGGTCTACGAATCGCATTGCTCGCACAAAATTAAATGGCTTGAAAGTTCAGTGAAAGATGATGGTGAGAAAGATGGGTAATTGATGAAATGAACAATGAGCTAATGGGTGATTGAGATGAATGGATGAAGGAAACACACAGCTGAACCCAAATAAAATCGCCTGGCAACATTATAGCATATGTATATACATATGAAATATATGTCACGCTCTGCATAAATCAATACAGCTTCATAGTAAATTTCGCAGAAAAGCAAGCGCGCATGATACGTTATTAATTGTATCGATCGTAAAAAAATAACTTGAGTGTTAACTTAAAATGTGGTGTCAGATCTCTTTGTAGGCCAGTTTATTTTAACTCTCAGCGCATTTTTGTAAAGTATAAGGTCACAGCACGTCACACCTAATCTTAAGTTACATTTGTAGCTGACCATGTGGGCTGCCGGCGGGATACCTTCAAGCTATCATGCAGGCCGCGCGTTACGCCGTGATCGCTCCATAAACGTATTTTTGAATGAAAATGTGCACGTTGCCACAATCCGTAATCCCGGTCAAAAAAGTTGACCATAGAAAACTCAACTAATTCCCAGTAATTACTTTCACATATTCCCATGTGAGTTACATTATGGTACTGGTACCTATCACCAGGCAGCGATCGAATGTCACTACTAGGGACTAGGCTTGTATAGTTCCTGAACTAGGACTATTATATTCTGTCTTTTTTTAAATAGAATAGAATAGAATAAAATAGAATAGAATAGAATAATTTATTTCGGACCATGCTTCATAATAATGTTAGTAATACAGTACATTTTTCTTACGTGCTCTGATTAGTACAACACAAAATTACTTAATTCTAGTGAAATGCCACATCTAGACCACTACCCTACGCACGTGTAGTTGCACCCAATGTACTTGGTAGGGGCAGTCCAGGCTGTTGGCAAAAACGGCTAGGACGCTATTAGCGCTGCCGCGCACACGCGTCATGAGTGAGGCAGCCTTCTTGCGTATAATGGCATGAAACTACAGTGTCGCGGCAGCCCCATTAGCATCCTAAAAGCGTTGTTATATTGCACCATTAATGTATTCAGGGTTCTCTGCGTATACTTCACCCACACGCTGCTTGTGTAAAAGTTTTGGCAATATGCTTTAAATAATGAGATCTTTACATCTTTGGTGCAACGAGCAAACCTGCGGGCGAGCACATTACATCTAACAGACAGGGCCCTTCTCTCCCTCTCCATGTCAGCACTATCATGCAAGTTATCGGTTTAAGACGGAGTAAAATGATAGTTCGTTGCAGTGATTGCAGTTGATAAATATTCTATCCAATACAAACTGAATATTGGTCATGCTTATGGAATAAATAGCCGAACTTGTTTCATTTGAATCGTCCTCAACCCATTATTCATTCAATTGCTAAGCCCAAGTTAATTTCAAACAGTGGAGTTATATTTTCAAGTTGTTTATTTTAATTCAGTATATATAATCATATCCGAAAGTTATTGTTAAAATGTATGTGAATTCCAATTTCTTTATAATGGCTCCACCGATTATCACAATGAATGTGTGAATAAAAATTGATCTCAATACTAGTAAGCCAACGTCAAAATCAGTAGGTAAATGTGTAAAAATCAATAGGTGTCACTAGAATGAATTTTGAATCACTGTGATCCACCTTATGGCATACAAATTTTTCTTAGTTTTTGTAATTCTCATGCAATAATTTATAACATGCTATAGTTATGCAGTCCAATTAATGCAACCTAATACTAATAAGATATAATAATAATAATAGAATAGAACTATAATAGTTTTAAAAATGTGAAATGTAAATTTTATAAGCAATCCAAAATCATTGTAAATATTGATTTTTAAACACACAATTCTAACTAAACTAAATGTTATTCCATTATTGTTATGTAAAAAAAGGATATTTAGTTAGAATGACAGTCTTAAACTTGTAAAGTGTGAAGGGAAATCAAATAGTATCAAAGATTTCATAGAAATTGTATTTTTAAATATTTAGTACAATCTACTATAGATCTCATAAATACTAGAAGTCCGTAGGACTTCATGTGAATACAATATTCAGCTTGAAGCATTCGTTCAGTGGTTGAACAAGGACAAGACTAACAGAATGAACTAGAAGACGAACCTGGTTCACTTGACTGACCCTATCTAGGATCAGGCACAAGTCTAATAGGAACAAATACTTGATAATGTCTGGATTGGTTGTTAGCAGACAATTAGAGACAAACAATTGGATGTGTTTGCCGATATCAGATACCTGGGCAAATTATATTGTCGGCCTGATGATGAACCTTTGACTGGTCCGGACAAGAAAAATAGAAAAATAAATTCGAATTCCTAATTTTGGTACGCCAGTGGCCCATATGGTTTGCTGGGTAAAATTCAAAATAAAAAATCAAAATAATCTTTATTTCATTGGTAAGCACTATTAAAACTTGAAATCGTCAAATTGGTTAAACTCTGCCGCTCATTCCTAAGGCAGATTCCCCTGAGAAGAATGAGCAAGAACCTCTAGGGATTGCTCTTTGTAAATAACATTTGTTCACATTGTAACGCATTCAACATTTACAATATATTTTTTGTTTTGCTTTCAAACATCGGAGATCAAGACTACCTCCATGAGCTAAACGGGTTACTACCACGGATTTTTGTCATCCAAGTACGCAGAAGTTGTATAATAATCTTTAGTATAAAATTTTTGTTTCACTATAGTTTTAAACCACATTAATGGCAAATTTTGTATATCAACTGGAATCTTGTTATAGAAGTGTATACATTGTCCTTTAAATGTATTTGTCACTTTGTGAAGACGACTATCAAGAACAGCTAGTTTAGTTTTATTCCTCGTATTAATGTTATGTCTGCCACTATTTTTCATAAAGAGATTACTATTCTTCTTAACATAAATTACATTTTCATAGATGTACTGTGATGCTAGTGTAAGAATATTAATTTCCTTAAACTTATCTCTCAAAGATACTCTGGGGCCCACATTGTAAATTGCCCTAACTGCATGTTTCTGCAGGACAAAGATTCTATAGTTATCGGCGGCATCACCCAAAAGCAAAATGGCGTATGTCATTTAGACTGTGAAAGTAGCTGAAGTAAACCAATCTAGCGGTTTCGACGTCTGAAAGTTTCGTATTTTTTTAATCGCGGACACTGCAGAGCTGAGCCATTTTGATAACTTACTTATATGTGGACCCCATTGCAATTTAGCATCTAACGTTACCTATATCTAGAAATGTAACTATATCCACAAGATACAATTTTTCGTTTCTCACTACAATGATTGTAATCGTCTCTTTAACATCGGGTAATGTAAATTTCACACAATTTGTTTTTTTCTCATTAAGAAGCTGGTTATTAAAAGCAAACCAATCAACTACTTTAGATAAAGAAAAATAAGAAAGATATAGAAAATACATAGCGGCTTGTCGCCGGCGGCCCA
This sequence comes from Hyposmocoma kahamanoa, assembly GCF_003589595.1. NCBI lineage: Eukaryota > Metazoa > Arthropoda > Insecta > Lepidoptera > Cosmopterigidae > Hyposmocoma > Hyposmocoma kahamanoa. The sequence goes on from NW_020656001.1 coordinate 1,688,177, forward strand.
CGTGTCTCTTAACATTCGAAATACTTAGAAGCCTGCTGAAATCGAATTTTTGGGAGCAGCCTGCGGCCCACATGGCTTGCTGGTTAACATTCGAATTGGAATCGTTAATAAAATGCCAACCGTTAGTTTCTTTACATACAATCGCGATTTGTTTTTGTTTTCTATTTTTAAATGGCCGGCCGCATTGTAACAAACAACATGAACAATCCAAATTACTCTGCTCTCATGTAGAATATATGGTAAGTACATTCATTTTAACAAACGTAATACAATTTTAATGATATTAAAATAATGCTCTAGGACTTACCTCTTATTTCCGCGCATCGTCGAGAAGTTTAATACATTTATTTATCTACGTCCTCAAGCACATCGCACAGCGTACGCGCGGAACAGTGTTGCCAGACTTTTGAAAAGTTAATTCGTCAATTTATGTGTGTTATGTAGCCGATATTCACCCAAGCCATAAAATCCCGAAAAATCAAGAAAAACAATTCTATAATTTTGCTTGCTGCCGAACATTAGGGAATATGAACTCTCTTATTTCCCCAATTCCGCACACGTAGAAATACTCAAACCCCCAAATGAGTTATTTTACAACTTCATTCCCCACAAAATTCCCAAAAAAAATTGTAATTCCGCAGACATTTTATTAAGTAGCCTAAAATCGCCTCTTCCTATTTCAAACATAGCCTTAAGTATCGTCGAGTCACCGATCACTTTTTTAGTCGCCGCGCGACCCCTCAAAGTAGCCTCAATGGCGAAAAGTCGCCTAATCTGGCAACAGCGGCGCGGATGGGGCGTACTCTCGATCTCCATCCGACATCCGTCCGAAACAATTACTGTCAAATAAGTAATATTCGACAAAATTAAAAGACAAGTATCAAGTATGAAGCTTCATTCGCATCACGCGTCTTTTCATTTGGTCAAGTATTGCTTATTTGGCAGTAATTGTTTCGGACGGAGAACAAGAGTAGACCCCCTGATCACACATTTTAACTATGGAGAGACGATTCGATACTAGATATGGGAAAAACTGCTTATTTTTTAAACGTTGAAACGTTATGCTTTTTTAAAAAAGCGTGCTTTCTAAGCGCTTTTTTTGATTGTCACTTTTCTTACAACTTCTAAAAGCGCTGCAACCGCGCGACGGCCGCGCGATACTCGCGCTGCAGCCACTCTCGGTTGCATCACGGTTAGTGAGGTGTACATGTTAATTTTTCAAATTAACTACGATGGACGAAAATCGAGTTGAAGAATTTATACAGAATGCAGAATAACACCTTGCCATATGGGATATCAGTTCCGCCAGTTGTTCTAATCGACTGGAAAAAAAGGCATGGGAAAATTTATGTCTAAAATTTATTGACAATTTTGAAACTAAAACTACAAATGAAAAAAAACATAGCAGGTTGAGAGTAATTTTTAATATATATACGTGAAGTGTTTACCCCAAGAACTCTGACCCCCCTAACTATATACCTTTTGGTTCTGAATACAAGTGTGAAGAATAGTGTTAAACAAACGTAAAAATCCCATAACAACCCATAAACAAGGCGAAAACTATTTACAAATATTTTTCGTAAATCGAGTTTTGTAACTATTTAATGGTAGTATTCATTTTGATTATTTTGACAAAATAAAGGTAACGAACGGATTCTAAAAGTGCCTACGACATTGTCGATCAACAACGAGAATTATAGACTTTTCGAGTTGTTTGGGAGTGCCCATTGAGAATGTGGCATTAATTTCTAAATCAAAGATGGTTGCCAAGAATTTTCAAAAATTTATTTTTGGTGATCCTTACGGAAATGGCCTTTACATCTGAATACATGAGGGCTGACAACGTTTTTTCGTCAGAATCCATCGTGTAACTGAGTCGAAAGATCACTAAAACATCACTAAAAATTTGGTCGCACTTCAGCAGCGCGACAGTCGGCTGCCGCGCGACCGCCGCGCGTCTAATTTGAACGCGCCCTAATAGCAGGCAGTGTTGCCAGGTCAAATCTAAAAAAAACCTGAAAATGTTGCACCAAAAAAAAAATTGTATGTAGATTGAGGAAAAAAACTGTAGTTGCTGAACTTAACTTTAAAACATATTATTTATTTAGAAAGCATTGGCTTCAGAGCCATCAGTTATTTGTTATTTAATAGTAACAATATTCAAGAAACGCACAACGTAATATACGGACAACGGCACATCAGACTTCATATTTTTGTTCGAAAATCGCCTCCATCGCAACGGAACAAGACACGTAAATGTGTAGCTTGAACATAAACTCAAAATTAATTTGTGTAAAAAATGTAACTACTAAAATCTGCCTTTTTGCACTTTATAACACTTTTACATCGATTTTCTTGAAACATTGTTAGATCAATTTTATTTTTACGTTACTATCCAAAAAAAAGCGCGAAATGTTTTTGATGTATTATTATGATTTGAAAAATGGCGGGTTTTTGTAGTTACAATTTTTTTCCTGAATTAATTTTTAGTTTTAGTATTATTACGTTTTGAGTTTCTTAATTGTTTGTTGTTTGTTTTAGCTAATGGCTCCAGAGCCAATGCTCAATAAATAAATAAAAAATTTGATGTTAACATTGTCATGTTATTACCAAAGAGGATCTAATCACTACGTTGGTTATTACAATTCAAAGAAAAATTAGTCGAAACTGACACTGGCCTAAGCCTAGTGGCCGCCATTAAGGAAATAGAATAGAAATAAATAACCGGCGGGAAACTCGAAAGATAAAGGCGCGTTTTTTAAAAATATTATTTTATGAAAATATAAAATAATTGTTCAAATAAGAGCTTCCCCGCATTTTCTAGACCTGTGATTGTTAAATAAGTCGAAATAAAACAAAACGAAAAAGAGACGGCGATTTGCGATTTGGCTACAATGCCAAGTTATGCGAAAACTCCGAAATACTTCAATATGTTCAGAGCTGTGAGTATAGTGTTCTGTGGTCACAGCTTTAAAGTGTGCATAGTAGATCACGCTAATATTAAATGTTTTTCACTAGTTTACCCTGTGTCGTGGCGTATTTAACTGCCGTGGAAACCATTTTGCTATTTCATCTGCTTGGTGTCCACGCTCGAATATATATATACATATATGTGATGGCTGTTATGGTGTTTTACTGTCCATGCCTAGAATAAGCTTATTCGGGCGGCACCATTTTTGAATCTCGAGAACACAGTTCCTAGCTTAGATCTGATAGCACCCAAAAAAAAAAAAAAGAAATTTTAGAATTAGTCGCTCCTTTGTTTGGAAAATACAACACAACTATTTCAAGGTTATAGCTCATGTACAAATTTGCATGGTATTTAATATTGTTTAGCTTTTAATACAAGCACATTAGCAAAAAATATACAGTTATTTTTCTTGACTTTAGGATTTATCGATTGTCATGATATTTATTAGTGTATTTGTGTCGTGTTAGGCCCTGGCTTACACGAAACGAATGAGGCGCGTGGAGTACAGTTGCGTACGATTGCGTATTGATCAGAATAATTAAATAGTTAAATGAATGAATGACATAATTGAATAAACGATGACTATTATAATTTAAAAAGGTAAAACACCTTGATAACTTTAAAACGGGGTAACGACTAAATTTAGTTTTTTACGATTAGAACCGACTAAAGCCAGGCGTTGTGGTTCTCGAGTTTGAGTAATGGTGTCCCTGGAATATGCTTATTCCAGCGTGAACACTAAAACACCCTTATAACTTTTGAACGTGGACCGACTTAATAGGGACTTTATCTGGCTAGTCAAATTTCAAAAACTCGACCATGGTCACGTTGGAATAAGGCGCGCTGCAAAAACGGCTATTTGTTAATAATTAGTCATTATAATGAATTAATGACTTCAGTTGATATGCAATTTTTCAATAACTCTTACTATAAACTGTTGTCAGATAACCTTACATTCAGCTGTTTGTAGCATTGCTAACATGAAAATGATTTGTATATGCATATAACCACTGGTTTTGAATTTCTTGTATGCCTCTGTTTTTTGTTGTTGTTAAAAATAGTTATGTTTTCGACTTCGAAAAAAAATGTCTAACCCTAATTAGTGCCTTTGCCATTTCCAATGGAAAAAACAGTACCAAAAAATGTCTAACCAGTCTAACCTGTTGTTCACAAATTTGAAAGATGTAGTAAGAATAAATGTGGCACCCTGCTATAGATTTCTAATTTGTGTGTGGCACCGACTTTAAATTCTAGCAAGATGGCCGCTACTTGAACATAGACAAAAATAATAACCTCTGCCATGACGCAATGATCATAATTAAGGAATCAAAAAAGAAGGACTTGTTAAATTGACGTGAAAACTTTATTTATCAAATATCACCGTATGCTGTTTACAAAGATTACTACGCATGATAAAATAAATATAAGTTTATACCCGTTGCTCACATCACATCCTGAGCGAGAAAAACTTACTAATAAATGAACGAATAAAAAAGTAGTTTAAAGTCGAACCGTATTGTTTAGTGTTTTTCTGAACAAAGGTCACCTTAAAGGAATGTCCTTAGTAATATTACATTAGACACAAGTGTTTGAGACGCTACATTTAAATCTTACGCTTACAACTAAATTATTATAAATTATAAGTACGAAAATTGAATAAACCATTAGCCAAATAAAAAAAACATTAGGCGTTAAATTTAAATTCGAAATTGTAATTGAATTAGAAATTGTAAATTCGTTAGGTACATTCAGCCACATAGCAAGCTAAAAATAACGGTTATTTTTGTATAAATAGTAAAGAATGCTATGTAAATGCAAGGTACAAATTTTAACAATTTTGTTTGACAGTTTACAACATTTGCTGTGACTCACTGTACGTCTAAGTTGAAAATTCGGCCAAATTCTGTTAATCTAAAGTTCGTATACAAACATGTTAATCTAAGTGCCTAAGAAGCCACTCACGAAATCGCACAAAATTGTATTCAAAAAACTGATCTCATTATAATGTGTTACAAAGTTAAGGAGTCATGGACGGCATAGCCACTTATATCTTGATCAAATGAATATATTACAAAATTAAATAATAAACAGAAGGGAATAATACATGACAAGACAAAATACTGCTCGACTAAGGGCCATAGTAAACTTGCTTTACTAGCACACATTGTCACTTCATTGCCAAAACTCAAATGTGGTTGGAGTGTTTTGGCACCAAGTGCTACACTGGCGATCGTGAGAGGCTCCTGGCCGGGGAATACATCAGTCAGATTTTGTTCAGGCATTAATATCGCTTCTCCTAAAATATTATTCCATTATTTGATCATAAGAGGTAGAGAGACATGATTGAGAATCATTCTTAAGATCTGCAATTACATAATGAAACTAAAAGTTCCCGGCGGTGGCATATTCATTTTAAAATAATTAATTCTAAACATCTACTTACGATACAACATAGATAACTGCCGCAGTCTTTAATGGCGTACATTTGTCAGCGCGCGCCAGCTAAAGCTGGGTTTGTATGTTTCTCTTGTCATACACTTACGGTTTTTGTATGGGCGCGGTGCTGGCACGTGCTGCAAAATGCACAACTAATTCAAGCGGGAGTGCACCGGCAGTTTTAATACAGTGTATAAAAGATGTTTCTGCCTCTACGCGTCCATTTAACTTAACCATTACAAACATCCAAAAATAAATTCCCACGTAGAGCCTTTACTCCCGCATCTGATACGTTCCTTACATTGCACACAATAAACAATACCTGTGCAAGACACATTCATGACGGCGAAACGCTAACATTATTTAAAATTAATATTTGTATATTATAACATATATTGAATAAGATTTAAGTAAGTACGGTGACATACAACAATTACTCACATCGATGCTACACTTAGACGATAACAATTACAACTGTTTTTAGAGAAGTCAGCTTGGAAAAGACTTTACTACATTCAAGTAAAATATAAGCTTGAATAGAGCACCACATGGAGGTTGTTTAATATCGGATTGCAATGGTATAATACTGTGGAAAAAATTCAGCCACTGTTGTAATTTTGATATTCAAATATTTTGCGAAATTTTAAGGAACATGACATCAAAAAGCGACGTTAAAGTTTTTATTTTTTAGGAATAAATGCCAAGACGCCAGTGGCTTGATTTTTTTGAACAATGAAAAATTATGCTACGGAAAACTTGTTATTTAAGTCACGAAATTCATACGTAATTTAAAACCTATTTTAAGTAACGTACCCCTGAAGTCAATCCAAGTAACAATGGCTAATTAACTTTGACATATAGTCAGTCTTTTTTGAAGGTGGAGTAAAATGACATTTGCAGAGTTGCCAGTGTTTTTAAAATTTAAAATGGTCACTTACATGTAACGTCGACAGCTTTATCGATAGCTTGTGAAATTAGGTAAAAATTTGACAAAAATGTCCAATGATATTACTAATTGTGTTATTGTATACTTTATTCTTATATTGACATTATTATCAAAATCAATTTTTGGTCATACACATTTTAATAACGGGAAGTGGATTTGAGTATGTACCTATATTAAATTAAATTAAAAACTTCAAAATATGTTTCCTATTTGCATTTTCAATAGACATAGTTCTAAATTTAGTGTATGTATGAATGGATTTTTAAAAATTAACAATACTAATGAACCTGCACCTAAAGTTGGACGTATAATGGGCCGATGATGAATCAAATGAAACAAGTTCGGCTATTTATTTCATAAGCGTAAACAACAACCGTCGATAGTCGATATAATATTTATCGACTGCAATCACTAGCTGCTTGCAAGTGGGCAACACTTATGCTCAATGAACTGTCATTTTTCCCCATCTTCAAAGAAGACAGAGTATAGGATCACATAATATCATACAAATTACGGAGGCGCACTGCCATTAAACGTAAAAAAAACTAAATGTTCGCGAATCTAATAGTGTTCACATTTTTTTACTGTATATTTTTGGAATGTTATAATTATAACACAAAACCCTCAACCTGTAAGATTAGGTTAAATTTCAACTGACCGGCAATGTGACCTATGGGCCAATTTTTTTTACGAGGGAACTTGTTGTCAAGTCATCGGTAGGTGTTAAATGCAAAGTTGTCAAAATGTTTGTAATTTCATTTTTAATTCCTTTGTTACATTTTGTTAGAAGCGCGGTATGTTAGTATTGAAAATAATCAAAGGCCATATCCAGATTAACAACCTTATGAAAAGTTTATAGTCGTTTTACGGATTCTGTATTAAACAAAAAATTCAATTACTTTCATTTTGAAGGTGCGATTTAAAGAAATATCAGCTTTAGAGTGCTAAGACGCAGTGAGCAGAGAATTATCGTGGAAGGTAATGATCTCATTATTCTGATCTCTGGTAATCAGTAATTGTGCACTTAATATTTATTAACAAAGTAGGTAACTGATGATTTTAGGTTTTTTGTTCGAACGCTTCTTGTTATAAAGTAAATAATAATTTTTGTGACTTGTACGTTACTGTGTCGATGTGTTGTGTAAAAAGTAGAGCCTGAAGCCGCGTTTATATTTGTCTGATGTGACGTGGTTCTCGGGGAGTTCATACGTTCGCAATGTTGTCTCCTGAATCATCCGATGCTGATTATGAAAGATATTCAATTTGTAATAATGGCAACTATATTTAAAAAAAAAAGAAATAAATAAAAGAATATAATTGGGTTCATCCAGTGAATAAAAAAAGAGGGGCTAAAGGAGAGTTTTACTTCCTCGTTAAAGAGCTTAAGTGCGATGGTGAAAAGTTTCATAATCGCGGCCGCTCAAATTCACCCGTCCTGACGCGACACAACACAAGCCGTGACGTCATACTGTGATACACTAATATAAATCTAAAAACTATATAATTCGACACGACACATCAGACAAATGTAAATCCGGCTAAGGGAAGCAATTTATAATGCACAATAATTAATCGTCCATGACTGGAACACAATCATACTAAAAATAAGTTTTAATGGACAGCTTCATGTGACTGTGTGTGATTTTGATAAATACGAATGTCTTTTTATTCACTACAATATGTCATTATATAAGGCCACGCTGCTGCAGCGTGTTTATAACATATACGGTGTAGGTTAATATTACTTTTAATTAATATTTTAATATTATTAACTGGGTTAACTATCTGGGGAATTCAGCTAATTATGAATTTGATTTTTACTTACTACGAACAATTACTGTTAATAATTACTACTTTAGGGACTGTAAAAATGATTGACCAATTATCAGTTGCATAATGCACATAATAAAAAATATAGTAATCAAATTCCCGACATAAAATTTGCGTGAAAATGATCCTAATCGGCTTGACGGCATGTACTGTCATGATCTCAGCCGACAAAAACAAAAATCTTACATCGGATTGCCTTTACGTATATAAGTTTGAAATAAAATGGTGATCCTTAACGAAACTAATATGAACGCGATTAAAACTCACGCTATAAAGGAGTACAGAACAAACCATCACAAAATAATAGTAATCATTATCTCAATTGCAATAATTTGATATTATCATGATATCACGTTTAAGTACGAAAACAATTGTATCAACCTCATACCGCATAATAGATGAGGGCTAAAAGCAACACGCTCGATATTGGGCGCAGAGAAGTGTATTTGTCGAACGTATATTATCAGAAATCATAATCATTACCTATCCTATTCGTCGTGTAAGTCCTAACCCTCATTACGCCAAAGTAACGTAAGTCCATCTTAAGGCTCGAAGTTGGGGAGACTTTCGAGTTTCTGCTTCACTTCATCGGGCGAGTCATCGCTGAGGAGAAGCGTGTGCGAGTAGCCCATCGTCACTTGAGTCACGTTGAAACCCTCCATTTTCGACACTTCCTTAGGGCGCGCAGTAGACTTGTTGATCTCACCAGTACCCTATAATAATAATTTATTATTTATTTCAGAAAACAAGAATCTATATTTCATACTAAACTTCATGTAACAAGTACTTATGTATAATTATTTATACAAAGATCGTATACTTGGAAAAAATCCTTCGATTTTTGTATTAATAATATAACAAACTATACTCCGTCCAAATAACAAACTTTTGACATAAGCATGTTCCGTAATTATTGACATACAACCACAGACAAAAAATGCAAAACTTCCGGGACACTTTTTTATTTTAGTGAAGCGATTTGTTCTTTTGCTCCGATATTTATCGAGCCAACAGATTATGTAACGAAAGTTGTCTAAATTGATAAATTTTGGTACTGGTATGGTAGTCAAGTGCACGTCAAGCTTGACACGTGTACTTTGGACCGTTCTTATCATAAGCGGCATAAAGATGGATTTAAATTTGACGTGCTCTTGTTTCTGTACCTGTGTAATAAATTATAATGATATGCAAATTAATAATTATAATAAATTCTTATTGTTTATTATAATGAAACGTCCGATTTTTCACCATATGAATGGGAATAACTTGAATCCTTATTAACATTAATTATTAATTCTTGAGTACACAAATTGTCAAACGCAACATCACGATCCCAATCAGACAATATCTTCTATTTTGAACCCGGTCACATCCACAATTAAAACTTCTTCATATGTCAAATTGATTGTCATAAAAATTCAAATCGGAAACGCAATAGGACATCACTAATGGATTAGAATTCGAGCTGTTAAAAGTTGAATAAACGGTTGGACGGAGTAGTGTGCTGTATAAATACGTATTTACCAGATTAGCATTTCTTACAAAATTTTCATATCAGATTCTTACAGTTCGAAGAATTTATACAAAGTTAATTCATCCCCTTGAGGTGGAATATTTTTTCAAATTTAAATGGAACCACTACTGACATAACCTATTTTCAACAAAAATTAATATCATGAAAATTTGTTCACAAATTATCTATAATATTACAACAGAGTTATCGCGTAAAATACATACAAAAAAAAGAAAAAAATATACACGAATTGAGAACTTCCTTCTTTTTTTGAAGTTAGTTATAATATAAACCACTTCCCATCTCAGACCTTGAACAGGCCGATCAGTTTGCTATTCTCACCGCACTCCGAACCCGCACACCTCAGAGAAGAAAAGAAATTAAGACATCATCTGATGTCGATGAATATATTGTTGGTGTTCGGTTAGTGATAATAATTATATTTTATATCCTTGACGTAACCAATTAGTATACTTATTTCTTTTCACTAATAGTCTTCCGCATGGGTCTTTACTGTACTTTTGTTGTAACTAACTTTGTAAATTTCAAGCACTATGGTAACTTGGACGATATGTATAATTGGTCATTTATGTACTTTGGTCATTGGTTCCCAAAAAGAACATTTTTATCAGTTTGAAAACTTTGATTGTGTCTCTGTTCGTGGCATCGCATATTGATATATCAAATACTTTCTTAACGACTGGTTAGTGGTGGTTTTGCATGCTGTATTTTCAATACACCTCATGAAAGTATTTTGTATTTCGCCTAGCTCTGGTCACATTTGAGTCAGGGTTATTATTACTATACTTCATTTCAATTTTGTACAAAATGTAAACAAACAAGTCACTGACCCGACCATAGACGGATTAGTGATGGCCAATTGTAATGCCAATTACAAATCGATTAATTGAATGAATCGACTTGTTCAATTGAGTCAAACTAGGTGTTTACCCTATAATAATAATAATAATAATAACGCACACACTCAACATAGCCCCGCACTAGGGAAACCCTGTGTCGCGGGTGCCATGGACACATACATAGACAACCACAAATTACACCCAAACTCACGAGAGAAACAAATGTAGGCCATACAAATACTTCTCCCGGCCCGGGAATCGAACCCGGGGACCTCTGCGTGGCAGTCCGGTATGGTAACCGTTCGGCCACGGAGGCAGTTAACATATATAATTATATAATCTACATAAGCATATTTAAAAAATCCGAAATATTAATTTTAAGTCCTCATTTACATCCTTAAACTTAGATACTCGTTCGATTGAGATTGAAATATTCGATTTAATAATCAACCAGAAAAACTTTAATTGAATGAATGGAATGTTTTTTTCATACAACATTATTCAAACATAGACAAGTCATAGATGTACAGATGAAAAATAACCTCACTTTAGGACTACCATTTTTCAAATATAATTTTACGATGCTATTCAAATAGATATTGTTGGAAAAAGTGATGAGATATCAAGTCTAAATATACGTGAAAGTGTTACTTATTCGACTTATGAGTTTTAGACTTTAGAATTATAACCAAACAGTTTTGTTTACTTTTTGTTGAAAATGGATTGGGAGCACTTTACAACTGTATTGGAGTTGATTTAGCAACTTACCAGTTCGCCGTAGGTGGGTGAGACGCCCCATGCGATCAAAGAGTCGTCAGCAGCAATCACTACGGACGTGCACGATGTTCCAATATCTTTAATGTTCCAACCTGAAACACAGTTTTAGTTGCAGGAGATCTCCTTGTGAAAGAGTTCATCCAGGGAAGTACTGTCACCATATCTATTTCTATCGCCAAGCAGTAATGTGAGCATTACAGCGTATCGTTTAACGTAAGGAACAAGGACCGTCTTTTACTACCTGTAGTAAAAAGTGCGATCTTTGACCACTGCACTTATGTAACGGCAATCAGAACATATAACAGAATCCCGATTGATATTAAATACTTAAATAGTAATCCAATTCAAGGCTCATTTAAAGAAATGGCTAATTGACAATGTTTTCTATAATCTAAGTGAATTTTATAAAGTGACATCAAATATTTGACAAATGAACATTATGTTTAGTTTAATTTAATTTTATTTTATGGACGTTTAATTTTATAGTATATATTAATTGAATTTTAAGACAATGTACGCCCGACTTGAGTAAGAACTGCGAATCAAATGTATGCATACACATCATTGACTTACAATTATATGGACGTCGGGTCCGCGCGAAAAAGTGTCCGAACTTATGGGGCGTTAAAATTGTATACAGAGTGTCATTCACGCTTTAGTCTTCGTTTGTTCGAATGACAGCGAAGCAAGCAAAATTAGACAGTACTGCGATGACATTACAATTTAAATTCAACGTTTTAGCTTTTTCATATTCCTTTACATGTCACAAAGTTTAAATAGGTTGACTTGGGACATTTTTTTCGTGATTTTTGTATTAGATCCGTCGTTCATTTATTTGTAACAGAAAATAACTAAATAACAGAAATATGAAAAATTTATCACGTGTGCTGGGAATATCTAAGTTGCAATATTAAGTAATTTCATTTTAGTATACATATCCAATTTGCCTGTGTAACACTCTTCCGCCTCAGTCGCTGAATATCATATTCGCAAAATATAGTGTTCGCAAAACATGACATTCGCAAGACATCACGTTTACAAAATATCATTTTCGCAAGATACCACATTTTTTGTTCTTCTCTATTATTTGTCTTTTCATCAGTGAAATGCAAATTGTTGTTTTTTTATTTTATATTTTGTATTTTTGCCTCTTTTTTAATAATGATATAAAATGAATAATTTATAAAATGTAGTTTTGTATTTTGTTCCGAACAGTACAGAATGTTGTAAACATACGATATTTTGCAAATGTGGTGTTTAGCGAATATGATGTTTTAAGAATGTAATATCTTGTGAATGTGGTAACTTGCGAATATGCAAGCACTACAAATTCCTCGGCGGGGACAAATCAAGGGGATCAATACAAGTAAGCGACTCTTATTTGTCCAGCAATCTATTACTCGCGGCCTCAGTAATAATGTACTATTATAATGCAATAGAAAATTTATTACTTCACTTTGAGTTGCCAAATTTTCTTACCTTGCAGATCCTGGACAGGTTTCGGGTACATGTTTGCTTCGCCCGTGCGCTTTGTTTGGCCGAACAAGAATAAGACACCTATAACAAAAATAGGAGGTATAAAATACATTGTAATTATTTATTTAATTAAAATTCACACTCAGTTAATTGTTATTAGCAGCTATATAATTGATATATAATTAAAATTATTATCATTATGACATAGACAGTAAACTTGTTTCATTCGTATTATAATTACTAAAAACTAAAATTAATATGTTTTGTAAATACATTATACTACACAATGTTTTCAAAGTACGCCCCAGCCTTAGAATCGACAAAAATGTTAGAACCGCGATGTTCATATAGTCAAGTATATTAAGGAATAGCTGATTTTCCCCCTTAGTCTAAATTTCTCGGGTACAATGTAGTTTGCACTCTGAACATTGCAGCACCCCGCTTGTTTGTTTAGGGGTAAATGAAAAAAAAAAAACTATCTTTTAACCGTCACGCATTCTAGAGACGATGTCCCCAACCATTTTGTTAAGTTGTTAAAAATTAATTAAATCTTTATTGAATTGATATTCAATTATTTTTTGTGAAATTACTGCACTAGTTTGTTATAATTATTAATACAAAGATCGAACACTCAGAAAAAACACTCGGAAAAAATTCCTTCGATCCGGTCGGATTCGAACCGACGTCTTCTTGCATACCGTGTCAGACGCTATACCAACTAAGCCACGGAACGAACCAACGGACCTCACGAATTTTTCTATGTGCTTGCGTCGTGTTTTTGTACTTGGTCTTTCAACGACTTTTTAGTCGTAGCACCATCTATGAGAAATCTATTGCAGATTTATCATATTTAAAAATTTTAAACTACACGTTCGTCGGGAGAAATGTTAGTACGTTATACTAACATACTCATAGTCAACATAGCCCCGCTATAGGGAAACCCTCTGTCGCGGGTGCCATGGACACACACATAGACAACCACAAATTACACCCAAACTCACGAGAGAAATAAATGTAGGCCATACAAATATTTCTCCCGGCCCGGGAACCGAACCTGAGACCTCTGCGTGGCAGTCCGGCATGGTAACCGTTCGGCCACAGAGGCAGTAAGAGAGGAGAGGAGAGTATGGCTTACATTTATTTCTCTCGCGAGTTTCGAGTGAAATGCGTGGTTGTCTATGTGTGTGTGTGTGTGTGTCCATGACGCCCGCGATAAAGGGTTTCCCTAATGCGGTGCTATGAGTGTGTGAATTAATTATGATTTTTTTTTCTTATGGTCGTAAGCACAAGTAACAAACCATGGTCATTGATGGCGAGGCTGTAAGTAGCGCCGCAGTAGACGGAGCGCACGCCGCGCGAAGATGTTTCGAAGAACTTAATCAGGCGAGGTACACTCTCGTCCTTCTGTTCTGCGTGCCCCAGCCGGCCGAAACCGCCGAAACCCCAGCTGAACGCACGCTTCTTCGAGTCTATTGCCACCTGCCATGCAAAAGCCAAAACACACGGTAAACTTAGCCGGGCGACAATCGTTACTATTATTTACCAAGAAAATACATCAAAATAGCCGAGCGATAGATGTGTCGTTGAAATTGACCAAGCAGTGTACATGCCTATTGGGTATTGCCGCTTATGACATTCGCCACATTTATCATCATGGAATCGTATGAAGCCGGTAAAAAAAAAACTTACAAACTTAACAAGTCCATATAACAAGAGCAAAATAAACGTTGTACGCGGAAGCGGAAGCGGAACGCTTCTTTTGACCGGTTTAAGCTAAACCCGCGTTAACACTGCATATCGCAAGGGTAATCAACCTTCGGTCTTACTGTTTTGACAATTAATACTAAATTATTGCACCACTGTAACTATTGCTTTCATCCATCGAGTATATAACCAGAAATAGAGAGGAAATGTCATATAATTTGTTTGAAAACTATTCTGCCATATCATTGGCTAACCCGAGTTCGAAACAATTGACGGGTGTCGTCAACTGTTTCACTTCAAATCGACCAGTTAACTTGAGCTTTGTTATAATGGACGAAAATTGCAAAATTACATATTTAATATTTCATTACCGTTGAAATGTGATTCCGTTTGTTTTGTAATTAGATGTTTTGCTATTTTTCCCACACCACCGAATAGAACAGCACGGCATTGTTACGAGATATTATCTTTTTTACAAAATATTTTTGGAATATACGGAGACATACACACAGGTCAGTAGTTGGCCTGTCTATATTTCAGTGCAAACGAGAGTTGATATTTATAAGAGCTGTATCACTTATGTGTTACCAGGAATATATGGCACTTATTTCGTCTCTATTTCTGGTTATATACTCGATGCTTTCATCCAATCATCAGGGTACACAATATATTAGAGCCTATGCACACGGCGTATTTTACACGCGCCGACAACGCGCCGATAACGCACGTAAACTCGAGTCAAACGCGATGCAATCGCGAGTAAGCCTTTGCACGTTCACACATTCAGACGTGCTGTAGTCGCGCGTATGTATCGCGCATTTTGATAAAATACGGTTTTAATTTTTTAGTTTCGTTGTTAATTCCAATTGGTTTTTGGAATGAACCAACTACATGAAATTCTAAGTGTAAACTCCAGTGGAGTATATAAGCTTCTTGCTTGCAACGCGATGAAAACTCGATACAGACGAGCTTCGAACGCGCTTCTCGTGCGCGTCTGTATCGCGTTTGAGTCGATATAAACGCAATAATGTGCTTTTTGCTCCTATATCTATTACAAATAAGAAAAGTTGAATTGAGATTTCTTGAATTGCTCTGTTAATCCCTCAGGCCGCAAATTCGGAACATAATGGTGCGTTCGGTGAGGCGTTCGAAGTTTGCGCGTACATCCAACACATGACACAGTGTACATACCTTGAATGCCCCACCCACCACCGAATACACCAGCGTAGCGAGTTTGTGGCCTTAGACAGAAAAGTTAAAAGTTACCGTATGGTTGTTTCCGCAGGAGAAATCGACAATGTCAACGTCTTTGACGGGTGTGACATGGCCATCCTTGGATTTCTCGAAGAACAGCGCCACGTGCTTCGGCACAGTCTCGAAGTGGTAAGACAGCTTCGTCGACGTCACGAAGTACTTGCCGTCGGTGTTATGGCCTGCAGTCGTTTGAATATTAATAAATTGTAACTTTACAATGAGAATTAACGTGAAACGCGACGGGCGCGATCTCGAAAACTTCCTCGCTCACACTCTGATTATCTGTCTCGCTCGGTGACCACGATTATATAAACTCGAGTAGAGCTCAACGGGACAGGAAGCTTAACTAAATACATGGATACAATTTAAGTAATAATAATAATAACGAACACACTCAACATAGCCGCGCACTAGGGAAACCCTGAGTCGCGGGTGCTAAGGACACACGCAGACAACCAACCACAAATTACATCCAAACTCGCGAGAGAAATAAATGTAGGCCATACAAATATTTCTGCCAGCCCCGGAAACGAACCTGGGACCTCTGCGTGGCGGTCCGACAAGGTAACCGTACGGCCACGGAGGCAGTTGAAATATTCAGTGTAATTATACACTCCAGTACTCAGATTAAGTTGGCAACGACTCTACAGTTTCTTTGTTCTAATGTTTTAATCGCTTGTGGTTCGAACAATTGAAATTGACGTTATGGGTCTCTTTCTGTCTTTTGAGCATTCAATGTGTAGGATAAGGACGGTTAGCTGTTTGTTTATTTTTATTGCGTTTGTAATTTATATATAATTTTTACCTATCATATTGCATTAATATAAAAATTGGTATACAATATGTTGAGTGAACAGGTGCAGTGCATGTGCCCTTTGGCGGCTATCCATTATAGGAGTGAGCGAGACGCGCGACAATGAAACCCGCGAGCCTTTCTTTTATTATTAAAAAATGTTTAAAAAGAATAATTATTAATCTAAACCTGGCGGCACAACACCTGCGTAGGAAGTTCTTCATCTTTTCGGAAAGGGTCCGTGGTCTCTTTGAAATTTTGAAAGGGGTTCATGATTAGAAAAAGGTTTAGAATCCCTGACGTATAGGTTCCGACACTTTTAAGCGCGGACCCGACGTCCATTTGTTGGTGGTCAATGCTTGGCAAAAAGTGCTGTAGCCCCCGGCCGTTCATTTCAAAGCCGAATAGGTGCGCGTGAGATAGCTTCTTAGAGTCCACTCTGATGTTAAGTATTCTTTTTCAGTTACTAAAAAAACCTATGTATTACGAATGGTATACTTTCCTATCAGAGATTAGTTAGGTATATGTATTTGTTGGGTTGCAATCGCTCACCATATGGTACTTGCAGAAAACCAGCTGTTTGACTTTTCACTGTCTACACGACTCATCCGAAGAACAAAGTGCGATATGATTATACTACGAAAAGAGGTTAAAACATAATCTCGTTATTCAAAAGGCCTATATCAAGGTGTTTTCAGATTTTTTACGTATTTATTATTTCGTTTCAGAAATATAAAATCGAACAACAGTCGATCTTGACCGTGGATATCCGCAGTCAAGAACAACAAACGAAATGTCTAATGTCGCGAGAATAAGCATCATCTTGCATATAGGTCTTTGTTCTACGGATGAGTCGTCTAGTATTTATACTGAGTCAGGGTCATTTCAGCACAAACTGTAGTCATACATAAAATCTTGTTAATTCTCACAGTATTTGTTTGTTTGTTTGTTTCTCACCGTATTTGTTTTCAATATATATATAATTATGTATAACAATATATATAACTGTATACTTGTGTTATGTGTTTGTTTTATGTGATTTTGTGTTATACTTTGTGAAGTTATTGTAAATGTTTTGTTTCTGTTTGTATTTGTGCTGAATAACGTGTTATCTATCTATCTCTTATTGTTCTTAATAAAAAGTGAAACCAGATTACTTTTTTAATCAGCCACCCTTTAAGTAAAGATCTCAAACGAGTTGGCTAGATTGTTTGTAAAAAAATGATGGAAGAGTTACCCAGTTGGCCATACTCGGGCAGCCCGAACGAGTGTAACGCGCCGTTACAATCCAGGACCATAGAGAACTCTGCGCCGCAGCCGACTTTCACAATTGGAGTGCTGTAAATTTCATTTCCATAAATATAAAATAAATAAATAAATAAATAACGCACACACTCAACATAGCCCCGCACTAGGGAAACCCTGTGTCGCGAGTGCCATGGACACACACATAGACAACCACAAATTACACCCAAACTCACGAGAGAAATAATTGTAGGCCATACAATTATTTCTCTCGGCCCGGGAATCGAACCTGAGACCTCTGCGTGGCAGTCCGGCATGGTAACCGTTCGGCCACGGAGGCAGTTAAAACATATAAATATAAACATGTTATAAATATTTCTGCGTCTTTGCCAAACCAGGACAACTGCTGTACCAACTAAGCTACAGTCCAGGAGCCCTTGAGGCATACCACAATCTCTTACAGTCGATACAATCTCAAATGACTTTGGTATTCTGCATAACAGTGGAAGTGTTCAATGTTCAATCCCTTGGAAAAAATATGTAGTATAATTGAGGATTTTCACCGATGACTATAGGGTGTAAAAACAAGATACGTAAAAATTTTCACGATAGAAAAAACCACAAACTTACCTCGAAATTTTACAAGAAAACCGCTGTATTCAATAGGTACTTTCCCAACGACTTTTTTATATCAACTGAACTAAATATAACACGTATACTATACGATATACGTTTTTTAAATGATATAGCCTATTTTTTTTTTCCTTGGTAGATAAAGTATAAGTTGACGTATGACTTTGAGTATTTGTCACAAGCGCCCTTTCAACTAACGGTGGCAGTATGGGTTGTTGATGATTATGAATGAAACTTACGTATGTCGAACGCGTGTGGGCACGAGCACTTGCGGTGTGTTAGTGCCGATGCCACACTGACCGCTCTTGTTGTCGCCGCACGCGTACACAGCGCCAGTATCTGCAAAATTCACTTTATTAAGTACACTGTAAAAGAAAACTTTACATTTGTAAAACAAAACTTTCATTAATTTCGAAGAACTTTGTCTGGGAGTTGTTTTAAGTGTATCTAAATATTAAAATGATGTGAATATGCTAATTAATACTATATAATGCTAATTAATAATAATTAATTGTCACTGCGTTTTTGACAACCATCGCTTGTTTTGTAGTGATTGTAAAGAGTTGCTATCTCGCAACGGTCTATATGATCACGCAATAGATGTCGTTGTGGTTGGTGATGTACCAGGATCGCAACGCAGCGAAGATATAGGATAGGACACGTCCCGTTTGCACAAGTAAAGGTTGAATGATTGAATTTACTTTGAAATTGATGACGTTTCGTTGTTGCATAATGTGACTTTTGTGTTATGAATGAAAGTCGTTATTAGAATGAATAACTTTCGGAAATTAAAAATTTAACTTTTGACCTGGACACGTGTAACCGCGGGGTCTTAGTTGTTTTGCGATTGTTGTTTTTAAATTAGATAGTAATGAATTAATTTGCTTGTAATCGCGCGCGGTGATAGGCATACTAATTATTTGTGTACTAATCGTAGCGGATTGCGCAAATTACTTTTATTTTAAATGAGACTTTATAATGTTTAATTGTAAATAAATAAACCTGTAATTTTGTGTATAATATTTATAAAACTTTTGGGTTGTATGTTTGGTAGACAATATTTGGGCTATCAAATGCAAAAATATTTTTTCAAATTCAACTGGAGTTCCAGATATTAGCGCTTTTAAACAAAAAAAAAGACAACGAAACAAACTGCAGCTTTCTTATTTTAGTTATGTTATGATATCAATTGTAACCGTTTTACAACTTTTTGTCACTTGCGCCGTAGTCGAAGTAGATAGTTGTCAAAAATAGATAGTTTTCACAATGTTATCTAAAATTGCAAAACGGTTTCGTTAGGTTATTTGAAAAAGCCATAACGATACATGACTAGTCACAATTAGCAAATTTATCACGTGCGTGTTAGTAGAGTGTGTAATTTTAAATGCAAATAACTTAATTCCATCGAACCCTTGTGAAAAGAGTTCGTACCTTACAGTTTTACAAAACAATTAATATATACAGGTTGTAAAAAAATAATAATGCGACATGAAGCTTAAATGCTTAAGCTAGCTATATTTTACTGAAAGGAATTTTTTTTATTTATTAAATAACTGCATTTACAGATTTTTGAAAAGCTTGCTTGAGTCCGGAATCGAACCAACTAAATATGCAAAAAATATACTCTATAGAATTTTATTGTACTAATAGAAATAAAATTAAAAGTAGGTTTTCTCTAAGAAAACATTACATTTTAAGCATTTAAGGTATATCCCCTTCATGTTCCATTAATTTTTTCCATCCTGTATATTAGTGGTTAATAAACTTTATTGGTACTGAAAATCTCAGTCGTTTTCCTAATTCAATTAGTCAAATAAAATGAAATTTTATTCCAAATCTGCTTGTGTAATAACTAAACCAAATAGGTACAGGGTCAAGAGGACGTCAAGCTTGAGATTTAAATCCAACTCTACGCCGCTTACGATAAGAACGATCCAAGGTACAAAGTGTCAAGCTTGACGTGCTCTTGACTTTACCTAACAATAAATATTTTATTTTGATTCTGGCTGCTACAGTAAGTTTACTTAAGTATGTACACATAAATATTCAGTCAGTAAAGGGTATAAAATATGTATCCATAGGTCGCTAGTACATCCGGCTCGAAGGACCAAAATGTTGGGACTCGTGCCCAACGTATGTAATGTACAATGTTCGTAAGAATGTATGTTGATGGGAATTGTATGTTTCCCTGAGTACACCGTTCCGTTGAGGTAGGTTGATGCAAAATATGTAAGGCACCGTCCGAAGGTCTTTATTGTACTAAAAATATACATAATTGTACATAAAATGTAAGCGCGACAAC
This sequence comes from Hyposmocoma kahamanoa, assembly GCF_003589595.1. Classification (NCBI taxonomy): domain Eukaryota; kingdom Metazoa; phylum Arthropoda; class Insecta; order Lepidoptera; family Cosmopterigidae; genus Hyposmocoma; species Hyposmocoma kahamanoa. The sequence continues at coordinate 1,708,917 of NW_020656001.1, forward strand.
GCGCGCGATCAGCAACGTATTTAGGTTAAGTTACGACATATCTAATGTACTGCTCGTACATGTGTTTTAATAATTTTTGTGACATTAATATATTCGTTGATTGGTTCCTAACCTAATACTATTACTTTTTGAAATTAAAAGGAAAATTGTTCAAGGGCAACCTAGATTTGTGTTTTTTGCGCTCCTGTAAAAGTTAGTCTAAAGCATTTACTAGGCTTTGCAGCAGCCGCTGTTTGCACATGAGACTTTTCCATATGTCCTGGGTGACAAGCGCAGTGGCAGTGAGTGCCCTTTGAGCGGCACTGCAACTGTTATGGACAGTCGCTTACCACCAGGCGCACGATTCGTTCGTCCCGTCACTTATTATCATAAAAAATTTCAGAACAGAGTACTAAAAAACCAACCTCAAAAGTTCGTGAAATGACATCGATTTGCAAAGTTTTATTGCTATCGGTTACCGGAAAGTGCGCGAAACCGGATTCATCCCCTAGTTTGCCACCCTTAGAGGGAGGAGGAGATATATTCTTCAAATTGAAATGGGACCACTAAGAAAAATCAACAAAAAGAATCATCAAAATCGGTTCACAAATACAGGAGTTATCGCGTAACATACATAAAAAAAAAGAAATAACATACAGTCGAATTGAAACCCTCCTCCTTTTTTAAAGTCGGTTAAAAAAAGTTAGTGATATATGTGTAGTACCAGTTACAAAGAGAGAGTGGTGCCGGCCGACGGCAGCGTGAATGATGTTCTTTCCCGCCAGTCCGGGCACGCGCTCCGGCAAGTTGCGGGTCACCGTGTCGCCGAATCCCAGCTGACCGCAGGTGTTGCGCCCTGACACATATTTCAACATCGTCATCCGTTCCTATCACATCAAGCCAGTAACATACGTAAAGATAGAGTTTTTTTTAATTTATTTGTTAAGCATTGGCTATAGAGCCATCAGTTTAAACAAGTAACAAATAATTAAGAAATTCAAAACGTAATAATACTTATTAACTACAAAAACAAACAATTATTTTTCTTTTTTCAATAAAGATAAATTTATTTTATTATTACTCAATCTAAATACAATCGAAAATAAACAATAAAAAAAGAACCTCAATTATTTATGCAACCATCATAAAAATGTACAAATAAATTTTAGATTAGTTCTTAGTTGTGTTCAAAAATATATAATCATGATATCGTTTTAAACAAAGGTCATTTATTTCAGAGAAAAGTAAACAAACTGCAATCAGTGAAAAGTATACACTCCTGGTGTTTTTTATGTATGTATTTATATCACTTTCGTAAATAATTTATACAATGCATTTTGATTAAAATGTGTACAATTAGAATTGTGATTTTATCATAATTATGTAACTACTTTTTTCGTTTTGATTACTCTAAAACGACAGATTGTGAAGTCAATATATATGGCGGCCATTATACTTACCGAATGTATATGCTTCGCCCTCATCAGACACCAATATAGAGTGCGCTGCAGTGCAATGACTCACGATCAGGCGATACTAGAATTTAATTAAAAGTTAATGTTGCAGTTAACACACGTGCACAATGTATATACCGGTTAGAACGCGTATCACATCAAAATGTTACGGTAAACTAGCGAATAAGATGGTCTATGTTTCGTGAATTAACGAGTTAGGCGATTTATAGGCGATTGCATCGATGCAATCGCGCGTTTGTGTCGATGCAATCGCCTATAAATCCCAAGTGTAGTGACGCAATTGCGCGTTTGTATCGATACAGTTGCGCGCTTGCATCGCGTTTCTTCATCTTAAAATCGCGCGCGTGTGTAAAGGTAGACGATTAGCGACAGCATCGCTACTGCATCGCTGCTTGAAGTCGCCTCGTGTAACCGCTCTAAAGCGTTTGTGCTGGTGAAATTACAGGCACATGGGACGTGTCAACTTATGTCTCAGGGTGTCGAGTGCAGTGGCAGTGCCCCTAAGATCTTTGCGATGTAAAGCTCTGAGTGGCAGTACAACTGTCATAGACAGGAGTGTCGCTTACCACCGGGCGCAAGACTTGTTCGTCCCATCATTGGTATTATAAAAAAAAAACTATACATATATAGTAAGTAGGGTAAAGTAGTTGAGTTGCCGTAAACCACAGATAATAATGGTTATTTTTGCATGTTAATCTGCGCCCGATCGCTAGTGCTGAAATAAATATGTATTAAATCCACTTTGTTTTTTCTTTTAATTTCTTATACAGGTCAAAAAAAAAAAAAAAAAAA
>NW_020656001.1:1711262-1784086 GCF_003589595.1 Hyposmocoma kahamanoa
ATTTTGTTAAAGTTGGAACTGTTGCACCGTCCGTTTCACATTTCTGTTAACATTGTACGTCGAGTAACTCTAACCCCTGAGACACAGGTTACCACCTACTTCAGGGGTGGATTGTATCGCCACCAACTTAGACACTGTTGTACCAAACCTGTTTAATTATAATCTATGCCATGCAACATGTTCTATTTTTAAGTACAATAAATTATTATTATTATTATTGTAGTGCTGTGAGTTGTCAACTGATATTAGTTTATACGCGTGTCGATGCGAGAAGTAAATCGCTGCGTAATCAAAAAGGTTGTATATCGTATCGTATACCGTAACCAACTGAACCGCTTATATCAAATTTGGTTCCCAGACCTGTGTTATATAATTAGGTTTACTTGTTAGGTTAACTCACCCGGCGTTCGGTGAATTTGTGGAAGGTGTAAAGGTTCGGATGAGTGCGATTGCTAATGTTGTTATCGCGCTTTGCCACCAGATCCCAGGACACGCAGCCAGCTATTAAAAGCCGCCCCGGTGGCTTGTAGAACGTCTTCAGCAATTCCTGCAAAGAACATGGTGTTGGCATAGAACATCGAGTATATCCCTTCGGTACAATTGTTCTACTTTCCCGATCGTTCCACTTGTTTTTACCGATTCGTCTATTTCCCATTTCGTCTACTTTCCCATTTGGTCTACTGTCCCGATAGGTCTACTTTAATGATGCGCCTACTCAGATGATAATCTCAGTACAGAGTACTAAAAAACCGACCTCAAAAGTTTGAAATCGGTTACCGGAAAGTATTTGAAACCGGATTCACTCCCCAGTTTGCAGTCCTTAGAGATGGAATATTTTCTTCAAATTTAAATGGGACCACTAATGAGGTACCCTTTTTCCAAGAAAAAAAGAATCATCAAAATCGGTTCACAAATGCCGTTGACTTATCGCGTAGCAAACATTAAAAAAATACAGTCGAATTGTGAACTTCCTCCTTTCTTTTTAAAAGTCGGTTAAAAACAAACTGTTTCCTTGATTTTGTTTTTTCAAATCATGGTTAACGTAAAGCGGCCATCATTATCAAAAATATAAAAAAATGCACTCCATGACAATCTGCAATTTCAAACTGCCTTTGAACGTTTGTAAAACTATTTTTTTTTTTGTAAAATTATTAATTTCATAAAATTTTATTAACTTGCAAGGTGGACTATTTCAACAAGTGGACCGATCGGGAAAGTAGACGAAATAGGAAATGGGCGAATCGGGTAAAACAAGTGGACCGATCGGGAAAGTAGACGAATAGTGAAAGTGGACCGAATGGGAAAGTAGACGAAATGGGAAATAGACGAATCGGGAAAGTGGACTATTTGGACAAGTGGACCGATCGGAAAAGTAGACGAATAGTGAAAGTGGACCGATCGGGAAAGTAGACCGATTGTACCGAAGGGGAGCATATAACCAGAAATAGAGACAAAATAAGGGCTCTCCACCCCTGGCAACTCATCAGGCAAATGGGCCTTATATCACTTTTAAATATCAACTCTTGTTTGCACTGAAATCACAAATAAAAAAGCTGAAATAGTACAGCGCCAACAACTGACCTGTATGTACGTCTCCGTATATTCACAAAATATTCTGTATTTATTGTAATAAAGATAATATCTCTAAAAATGGGAGAGCTGTTCCATTCTGTGGTGCGGGAAAAATAGCAAAACATCTAAATACAAAACAAACGGAACCATATTTAATCAGTAATTAAATATTATATATGTAATTTTCCAATTTTCGTCCCATTGTAGCAAAGCTCAGGTTAAACTGGTCGATTTGAAGTGAAACAATTGACTTGTTCGTTTCGAATTCGGGCTGGCCTGTCGGAGCGTAATTGTCACCGTAATGATTTGGCAGAATAGTTTTCAAACAAATTAAATTACATTTCGTGTCTATTTCTGGTTATATATTCGATGGCATAGAAATTAGTTTTTTTTTGGTAAATAACGGACGTGGGTATAAAAGCAACCGGCTGATAGCCACTCGATGGTTTAAGAGCCTTCGGCTCGCTCATTCATCCAGTGGCGCAGTCAAGGCCATCAGGCTAACTGTAAAAGTGTCCTTCAGGAAAAAAAACCGCTCGACTCACTCTTTTGGCGGTATTCCTCGAAGCAATATCGTGCTCAACGCATCCCAAGTGTATCGAGGATAGCGTCGAATATTTCACTCATTTGATGCTACACTGACGCAACTGTACATCTTGTTATATTACAGGAGATGGATTTGAATAGATTTTTTGAATTTGTTTCAAATTTATGACATGTTAATAAAACTTTATGTATTTTTACAATACATATAAACTTAAAATTTCAGCAATTTTTACATTAGTCATAGACGTTTTGACACACTTAAAATAATTTTACCAAAATTTATTACGTCAATGTGGCACCAAAGGAGGGATTTGTATTATAGCTTGTTTTGTTGACATTTGTTACTTTGGCTTACAGTCCACGGCAGCGTCATTTGACGAATGCATGCAAGCTGCAAATGACGACATGCGTATTTTGCATCTTAGTTCTGTCCACATATTGTTCAATAATACGAACAAAATTACCCGTTGATGCCGCCATTTTGCGAAATAAACACGTCTTTGGATCTCGCAATACGCTCGAGTAGTGACATGCTGCCGCACGAGCTTCATGACGAACGCAAATGCGGCGTTGTCACCCCAGTGAACACAGTTTTGTTCGTTTCTACGCAAGATGCAAGCATGCAGCACGCAAGCGTAAAATGATGATAGCGTGCGTATGACAATTAAAAATTATTTTAATAAGTTAAATCTTTTTGTAATGTTTTCCTGCTTTGGAGTCTAACAATAGAAGTTACGTTACTTCATCTCAAACTCAGATTCCCTTGAGAAGCATGAGTAAGAAGCTCTCACCCTCTTAGGCAAGATAAAAAACTTTCAACGCCCACCACCATAAAAAAAATATTTAAAAGACGTTTTTTATATATTAAGTTGGCGCAAACATCATAAGGAAAAAAAAAATTATGTAAACTACACCTGAAATATAAGAATTCAGGTGTTTTTTCAAATACGGTGGGCATCCTGTGGACACCATCAACATACTTAATTGCTTCCGAACCCCTACCCTAGAACAACCTAGCCCCTAGGATTCTTCATCGCCCAATGGGGTAAGGGCCGTGTTGCTCTTTGTAAATAAATATTTGTACTCATTTAGGCTGCTAGCAGATTGACTGCATGTTAGCAGTTAATGCGTGAAATCGTAATCAACTTCATGCATCCGAGACCACGACTGCATGAAGTTGATAACGAGTTCACACATTAACTGCATGCAGTCAATCTCGGCTGCATTAAGTCGGTTTCGACTGCATACAGTGAATGCGTAAAGTCGTTAATTTCATGCAGTCAACGTCTCGAAAACATAATTACAATTTCTTTTTGGAAACTTGGTGTTTGTTGGCGATGAATATGATGTATGTATATGAAGACCACAAATACATTGAGCCACAAAATGAGTGTTCAAAATTCCGTTGTAATAGAAAGAAATTTATTAAAATGTTTTAACACTACGAGTACTTGATGTGTTTGATGCTGACTGTACAATAGTTCAATTTACCTGTGGTAACTTGACCACGGGTTCTTCCAGCGGCGAAGGGGTGCGCTGCTTCTCCTGCGCCTGGTCAGACAGAGTCGAGTCGTTGCTGTCCTCGTCCTCCGACATAGGCTTGCGTGGCTTCCGGATCTTACGGCCACCCGCTGGCCCCGGTGCCGATCGCTTGCGGCCGTTGTTCGACATGTTTCACTGGCCCACCTGCCACACGGAAATGTATTATTTTGTAATAATACTCAATATTCAACCGAGTGTAATTAGTAGAGATGCGCCGAGTACAAGTTTTACCGAGTAACCGAGTACCGAATATTACCCGGTTTAACATTTGCCGAACCGAGTGCTCGGCCGAGTTACTCGGTTCATTACAAATGGGCGCGAAAACAAGTTGCAACGCGCGAGAGCAGAGTCCTTTCCAATGGTGGGCAGCGCATAAAACAAGATATCCAAAAGTGGCACAGTTACCACGAGTGTTTTTATATGCACCTGAAAGCACTGTGTATAACGAGCGGTTATTTTCCGAACCGAGTAATTACCACAACGCGCAGAAAGCTTTGTATTCGTACATCATAACTTGCCTTTGTTAAATTTTGGATATTAATAATATAAACTTTCTTTTTAAATATAATTGTCTAGAATTTGTAGTAATAAATCTCTTTTGATTATTTTAAATATATTGTTGGTTTTACTTTATTATGTCTATAGCTGTAATGCGTTATTTTAACCGAGTACTCTTCTCATGAACTGAGTTATTCGGTCGTGTACGAGAAGTAATAAAACGGCCGAGTACACCGAGTACCGAGTAGCAAACGAGTACTCGGCGCAACTAGTAATTGAGCAGAAACATGGAAGCCGTATTCATGAGATTATGTGACGTCACGATGATCGTTTTTTTTATGCGCGAAAGGTGTATCGCAGAAAAGGTGTCTCTACAGTGGGGTAATGACCCTAAAGGCCTGTTCAGACGTAAGCTTTATTCCCTACAGCTGTGGGTAGCGAAAAATACCGCGCAGCATCTCGCCGGGTATTTTTGTGAAGTTCCGAGGCTCGAGCGAAACCGGAATACCGTAGGTAGGAGGAATACAGAAACAATAGTAAATGACAATTATTATTTTTTTAAACATCAAGCGACAAAGCGAACAAGTCGTGCGCCAGTACGTTAGCTACACGCCTGTCCATAACAGTTGCAGTGCCACTCAGAGCTTTAAATCGCAAAGATCTGAGGGCACTGTCACTGCATCCATCACCTAATACATAAGCCGTGTGCCTGTAATTTTACCAGCACCCTTCAAAACCGGAACACAGTAATGCTAACATTATTACTTGGCGGCAGAAACAGGTAAGGTGGCAGTACTTCCCTGGATGAACTCTTTCACAAGGAGCTCTACTGCTTCTGAATAATGGATTTCGCCGTTTATTCCCACTACTTCTGTTGTACAGTTCTGTTGACAGAACTACTGATACTTTTTTCCCATTTGTTCTGTTAATAAGTAGACAGTTTTCTTTACAGAACTAGTGAGAATTTTCTCTTCTACAATGTATAGGGGTAGCGATATCCGTTTAGGTGTGAACAGTGGGAACACCGCGTACACATTCGGATTTCGCTAACCACATCGGCAGCGAATAACGCCTATATCTGAACAGGCCTTAAGTTAGGACATAATGATCAATGACAAGTATTATTTGTGGCTATCAGCAAGTGGTGAGCACCTGTCGGGGCGTTCAGCCCGGCGACGTAGGATATTCGCGTCGAGTGTGGGCTGTCACGTGCAGCAGGGCTAGCACGACCGGGCGTGAGATCTCGCGCAAGTTGCGCCCTGTCGTGCTAGCCCTACAGGGTGCAGTAGAGAGGGGCGGTTAGTGTATTGACCAATCAGAGTCGGTCGCCCAAGGACAAGCATCTTCGCAAAGACGATATACAAATTGTTTTATTTTGTTTGAAATAAAACCAAAGTTTAATAAGGCCCAACCCCGATTTTTCTAAAAAAATATAAATATGATATAAATAACTGTAGGTAGAACGAAACAAAATGAGAATGGCGAGGCAAAGGAATTAAAGAGCGATTCAAAATTTGAAAACAAGTTGCCAGAAACCAGAGAAAAGGTGATAAAAAGATGGGATGACGATGTAAGAAGGTCACATAGTCACACACTTTTTACGAAACTAGCGGTATGTCGGGCTTTATGTCGCGCCCTGTCGTGATACCCTACTGGTCTCTATTTAACTGGTCAGTAATATTATTCCTTTGTCCACACACAGCGATGGTGGACACACCATTTGGTCCTGATCTATGACAATCATGAATATATCCTCCTTCTTACGCAAAAACAAAGAAAACTCATGGAAATGTAAATAGTGTGATTGTGTAATATCAATGGGCAGAAATGATAAAGATTAGCCTAGCCTTAGAGTTAAAAGAAAAGTCTCGGTCCACATAAATTAATTACAGAAGTAAAAGAAAGGCTGTAACAAATAACATAGTGATATAAAATGGTACAAACATAAAACACTCCCCAATGGCACTAAACAGTCGAAAGTCCCAAGTACTTACCCCAAGAGGGCCTGTACGCGCATATATATATCTAATGCTTTAAAAACAGTTTAAGTGGAGTTGGAGTTTTACATGAAGATAAATAAGAACGTCCTCTCGCTTCGAGAATTTTGATGAGTGATCACGGAACGAACTAATGGCAACGTAAGAATAATGTAGGAAAAAAAATTCGAGAATGATTCAAAATTTGAAAAAAGGATTAAAAGCAAGTGGCCATGAACCAGAAGAGGATGATAAAAAGGTGGGATGACGATGAAGGAGGTCGCATCGTCACGAAATGGTTAACACACGTTAACCATTTGGTGACGACAAAAGCAATGTCATCGTAATATCAAAAAAACATCCATAACCAGAGCTTCACATTGGCAAAGTGTATTTACCTAAACTTTAAGTAATACGCATTTAGAGTGGAAAATACCTCCCTCTGATGTCTCTAATGAAAGGCTAAATAGTTGCATGTATACTAGCACTCATAAAACTTTTTTTTTATAAATACTCTACAGTAGTAGATTGCTAGTTACAGTTATAGAACAAAATACAATTAATGTTTCTGGAATTCCTGTGATGAGTATTATCCATATTTTATGAAGTCAACACACTTGTCAATGCCGCATTGGTTCGAATTGGCGGAACGAAACGGCAAACATTGTTTTATCTTTTAGAGCGGTTACACACGGTGATTTTAGCAGCGATGCAAACTCGCGTTACACTTGCGATTTATAGACGATTGCATCGTTGCAAACGCGCAACTGCATCGATTCAAAAGCGAGATTGCGTCGATGCAAACGCGCGCTGCATCGATGCAATCGCTTATGTTAAATCATTATGCACGAAAAATCTGTACAGGTTTATGCACACTGTTTTCTTTTGTGAATTGAAAAATTTAAAATAAATAAATAAATTTGTTAATCAATTAAAAATGTGCATCGCGTTAGGATCGCGTTTGCATCGCTGCGTAATGTAGACGACTAGTGACTGCATCGCAGTTGCGACTCCCTTAGCCACTAAAAGCTAGCAATAATCAACACAAGCAAAATGTTTCGCGGTCATAGTTAATAAATGCAAGTATAATTATTTTGGGTCCTCTAAATTATGAACAGCTTTTCAGGGCACCATTCTCAGTTTCGAACCTAACGTCCAGAGCTGTGACTCGTCTCAAATGTGTCTATTACAGAGTTGTACTTCATTTTTAAAAACAGTACAAATATACCGATTAGCAGAGAATGTTCCATTTTGCTGAGCAACAACATCTGAAATGACAGTTAGTGAAGAGAACAGTTCCATACCTCTTTAAGTGTATAAGTAACAGCTGTTGACAATGTGACAAATATGATGCTACTAAAAGTTTACAGTTATATACCTGAAGACATTAAAAAAGAAAACTCCTTTTTTTTAAAAGCTGGATGGAGCAGATTTCAAGCAAAACTGAACATATCTCACTGCAATTACAATAGTGTTGTAACTCAAAATATGTAAATTTCAAAATTATACAATTGCTGAATGTAAAATATGATTCTCTACATGTCAATAAAAAAAGTCATTAAAATATTGTAAGAAACAATTAAAAGGTATCCACTTAACTCAAGTACAGACAAACTTTATGTGAGTTCTGATTAAAACAGTTCTTATAAAAAAATATCAAATTATTTTTTCCTTTTTATTTTTAAATATATTAGGCAAGTAGGAAAATGTGTAGATGTCTGTACACATCGAGTATATAACCAGAAATAGAGACAAAGTATCATTTAATTTGTTTGAAAACTATTCTGCCATATCATTACTGTGACAACTGCGCTCCAATTGGCTTGGCCGAATTCGAAGCAATTGATGGGTGTCATCAATTGTTTCACTTCAAATCGACCAGTTAACACGAGTTTTACTTTAATGGACGAAAATTGCATAATTACATATTTAATTACTGAAGAAATTTGAGTCTGTTTGTTTTGTAATTAGATGTTTTGCTGTTTTTCCTCACACCACTGAATGGAACAGCACACCATTGTTAGAATGATTATCTTTAATACAATAAATACAGAATATTTTTGGAATACACAGACGGTCAGTTATTGTCGCTGTCTGTATTTCAGTACAAAGGAGAGTTGATATTTATAAGTGATGTATCACTGATGAGTTACCAGGAATTTCTGGTTATATACTTGATGAAAATACACTTTTTGAGTCAATACACTGTGCAATATGGGTGCAGTTAGATAGATTTTGACTCGGTGAAATGTCAACCTAGTTTTCTCTACAACATAATAAATGTTTTATGAATATTTATGTCCGTATGTAACCGCAGTCGGAAGGAACATGCGACACACTTCTTCAAAACCCAGACAGCGGTAGTTGTGCATTGTAAGCATAATATTATATTGTACTTATCTGATGTAAGAAATAACACGGTATACTGTTGCAAAGTATTAAACAACGTTATAACTCGCCTAAAAAGTGCATCGAAGACAGCACAGCATGGGAATACACAATGCTCTCAAACAATGAAATATACCGTTATTTTAACACCGCATTATGATCCAAACTACATTATGTCCAGGTTACCGGCCCACAAAACCGATCAAAAGACTATACAATAGCTAAAAGAATATGTAGCACTCACGATACAAAATGAATTACGTGAAAATCGACTAAAGCCAGGAGTACAGGTACCGACACGTGTTAAATATGAATTGATTGCAATTATTGAGATATAAACCACTTAAAATTTCAGAATAATGCATAATATCACAACAATGCATACAATATTCAACTCACCGGTGAAAAACAAGTAATAAATGTTAAAAAATAAGTAATAATGGAAAATGTCTATCAAGCTCGCGTTATTTGATAATGGGGATGCCGCGAAAAAATTATTATTAACCGTTTGTTTTCTTCCATCATTGAAAAAATGACACTATTTCAAAATATTGCCAGCGAAAGTTACAAAAGCTATACGTTGATCTCTTTCTAACTCAGGCGACACACCGTTTTGATAGAGTGAGATGAGTACCTGTAAAAAAAGTCGATGGTCTTTAAATTTATACATGGCAACTTCATAAGTGTCATTTGGTTACTTTAAACAAAATATTTCAATTTAGTATGTAAAATTATTGCAAGTTTAAAGAAACCCCTTTTGATTGGGTAAGTTCATTTTTTTATTAAATGAGTGGGTGACGCCGCGCCGTAGTGTAATTTACTGAGAAATTTCAAAAAGTAGAAATTTTTCGAGAAATTTTTTGAAATTTTAGAAAAAATTAAAAAAGTGGAAACATTTGAAGGTTCATATTATGTTCTTAGGTTACAAATATCTTTTGAAGTTTTATTTAGGTCAATGTTTAGCGTGAATTAAATAAAATTATATATGTAGTTGAACTTATGCTCATGGCATATTTTATACGCGCCGATATGACGCGCGTTTAAACGCGCTGTTGACGTGCGTATGTGTTTACTAAAATGCGCATTTAATAAAAGACAGTTTTAAATTTTAATGTTGTTTGTTAATTTCAGTTTTTGTTAAATGAAGCAACTACATGAAATGCTTCTCTTTTACTTTTGTTTCACTACAGCGCCTCTGCGGCGTTCATAAGCGCAAATGACACGCGCTTACGGGTTTTTCCATGACTAGAGGTGGGCATTTAAACGAAAAGCATTTAAAAATGTCTGCTTTTTAAAATAAGCGCATAAGCACGCTTTTCACTTTAAGCGTAAGCATTGGTCACTGGTCAGTTCTATACATACTCAACAATTTCATTTATTATAACGTGCCTAAGTTTCAAGTAGCGCCATCTATGTTTCCTAAACGAACGACGTTTTTCTAAACGACTTCTTAAGCGTGGTCGACCCTTAAGAGTCGTATTCTAAAACTCTACTCAATACTGAAGTCAGGACTTGAGTATTGCAGTGAGCGCTGAAAATCATACTCAAGTCCTTGCCATTAGGGTCGTATTTCCATTGCTTGAAATCATACTCAAGTCTGCTCAAATCCTGACTTGAGCATTGAGTAGAGTCTTGGAATACGACCCTAAAAAGTTTAAACGTATAGAAAAATAAGCAGTTTTTCCATCTCTATCCATGACCCAACACTACTCTCTCTTGCTTATGCCACACTTGTTGCCGTGCTGCGCGTAAATAAAATAAAAGAGGATGGTGTTGGTGTAATGATTTGGAATGCCTAAACTCTGACTTTGACTTTCTTCTGGCTCTTCGTGGTTTGCTTTTAAGCGACTTGCAGTGTATTGAGTAACTTGATTTTAACACGGGGAATATCATACTCTAAGCAAGCTCTATTAACACTCTCAAACAGCAGGCCATGCGGCCTACCGGCGGGACACGCGTTTTTTTCACAGCAACGGCGGGACGCGGGACACCTTCAAGCATTTAAAGCTTTACCAGCAGGCCGCGCGATTCACGCGATGTCACCACTAGGGACGAGATCGTTACTTGATTACGATCTGGATCGGTTGTTAGCAGAAGAGCCACGCAATTGGCTATGTTCGCCGAACGCACAACTTATATTATCGGCCTGCTGATACAACCTTTGACTGGTCAGGACTAGAAAAAACGAAAATAAATTTGATTCTTAATTTGTGGTACGCCGTGGACCCCATGGCCTGCTAAGTAAAATTCGAAAATACATGGCGGCCTGCTGCACACGGCGCTGAGAGAGTAAAACATTGTTCTGTTCCACTTTGTTTTTTTTCTAACATCACTTAGTTATCGAAGCCCACAAATACGACATACTTCTGACAGTAAATTGACACTCACAATTTTTTTAATCTATGAAATTCTTGGTCATTTGTGAGTTTCATTTTATTGATTTTGAACATTTGTGGAAATGAAAAGCTGAGTAAAAGTGTACTAAAAATCTTTGCTTTTGTTTACGATATATCTATTCGATACCAAAAACTAAATCAAACTATGATTTTATATGCAAACCTTGGTTTGCTGAAGCCTTGACTCTCTAATTGGGTTGATGGCGTTTTTGAGAACATCGGCGGCGGCGACAGAGGAATTAATTCGTAAAATTTAGTTTACATTACACCTTGAATTAATCTTTGGTTGATACGGTAAGCTTAGCATTAATTTTTATGTCGTATTTATACGTAGCTATCGTGATTTTCGACGTAACTTGTATTTGTTAACCTTGTTTATTTTTGATTACCTACTTGTGAAATGAGCGCTGCGATTGTCGATTCGGCACTCGACGACGTGGGTTTCACATTCACCCTGATTGCCGAGTTTCAAATCTTTGTATATTCCTCTTAAGCCAGAAAATATTTTTTTAAGTTACACCATATTTTACCTTCAAAAGGATTCTGAAGGATGCCGATAAATAGCATTACTTTCCAAACAATGGATACTTTCCAAACATAATGGAAAGTAATGCAATTTATCCAGATGTTAATATGAAAATTATAAAGTATAAGTACAGTATCCCAGTGTTGAGCATAATGTTGTTAAGTGTATAATAGATCATCATACAAAAATTGATGGAATAAATGTTTGATGGGCCCTTTGCAGCCATTTTTAGAAACTGATGGTATATCCTACTCTGTGCAATGTTCAGTGGAATCCTGACAATCCAAAATGATTGTGATCAACAACCAAAAATTTAGATTTTTTTTCACTCAGTATCAGAGCGGATTTTTGGTTTATTAAAGTTTGGATTATGCTGATTCCAATTTATAAAGTTAACACTTGATATGTGATATAGATATCTTATAAAAATGCCTTCGCGACTGTTTTTATATATGAAATTATGTAACTGCTGTGGTTTATTTTAAAATATGAATTATGTTGTGAATAGATTGTTTTTCATGCTCTGCAAGTCACTTTCCTTGTAAACGCTCTGTTCTAGGAATGCTTTAGTCTATCTCTTTTTGCAGATGGAGCAATATGACAGTTTATTGCGCAAAAGTGTTGCCCGGCTTGCAAGCATCTAGTGATTGCAGTAGATAAATATTCTTTCGACTATTGACTGAATGTTGGTCACACTTATGCAATAAATTGCTGAGCTTATTGAATTTCTATTAAACATAGAAACAAGAGGCATATTTTAAACTTTTTCATTTTACAATACAATACAAATATTGTTTGTTTCACATGGACAAATACATGATAACAATACAAAAAAAGTAAAAATTACAGGTACAACAGGCGGCCTTATTGCTAGATAGCATTCTCTTCCAGGCGTCCTTCAGATTACAGGAAAAACTCTAAGATAAAATTATTCGAGGGCGCAGCAGAATACACATATTGCACATATACAAATGAAGAAGAAAGTGATAACAATAAAATACTAAATAAATAACATAATAATAATAGTAATCATTAAAGTAATAATAATAAAAAATAAATAATATATATATACCTACATATGTAAATTGGTGATTGTATAAAACACAAATAATATCAATTTACACAAAATTTTAAACGGGTAAGAATAGAAGAAAATAATGCTTGGAGTTTATGATAATGAGCTCGTAAGAATGTTGTAACACTCACAATTCAGATATTTTTGGCAAAATTTTAGTTTCTCTCACAATTATAAAATTTTATGAAAACCGTCAACTCTGCAAGTGTCATTTTACTCCATCTTCAAAAAAACAGATTATAGGTTTTTTTAAAGTTATGGTAGCCTAATGGTTTGAGCTTCAGCCTTTCAAGCCAAGTGTCGTGAGTTGGAATCTGGGCTTGCACCTTTAAGTTTTTTAGAATTTATGTGAGGATCTGAAATTTATCATGAACTTTTCAGTGAAGGAAAACATCTTGAGGAAACCTGCACACATTTGCCATACAGTTTAAGATGTGTGTGAATTTCCCAATCTGTGTTCGGCCCATGTGGGAATTAGAGCCCAAGTCCTTCCTTTGTTACACTTACTATTGGGTTCGGGTCTCTGAACACTGAGAACCCTGAGAATTATACGGTTCAGTTCTCTGAACCCTGGGAATTACTGGGTTCAGGTTGCTGAACCCCATAGTTCCAACTATATGTTCCCACGGTTTATAGGCTAATTATTTATCCACTGTGTCTTACTTCCTTGAAGTTCAGGTAAATGTACTTTGCCTCTCCTGATCTTTGTTAATAACTGTTCCACTGCCTGAGCTAAGGATGTGTTTGAACATACTTGAGAAAATATTCTATGTTTCTCTTATACATATAATACACTTCCTTGAATGTTGACTAATATACACTTTTCCTGGTAATGTGAGGAACTGAAGTTATTTATAGACCTTGTTATTTGCCTTTACAAACATGCGTGTAGTGTTATGTTTACTTAGAACTTTACTGTCCATAAAATAAAAAGATGTGGGATCTAGATATAGTGGGAGCACATTTGCTCTGCGGTTGATAGGTCAACGAAATTCGAATGTGTTTAATTTCTGAGTTCCGTAGGTTGTTAATGTTTAGTATCATTATTTCTCACTAAAGGTAAAAGGAAACTCCACATCAAAGAAAATTCGCAACCCTCGGAAAATGTATAAAGTCTCCAACCCACACTGTGGTGAAAGGTCTTTATTAATGTAAAGTTTACGACAGTAATTGAACTATGTAAGGCTGTAATGCCCATATTTCTCGAAATACTTCTAAGTTAACAGTTAAGCTATGTTAAATATTCGTTATATCCACCGAAATGGTAAATATTATTTGTCCCCGATATCTCTAGAACTGCTTAAGGCGCGGCGACGGCGATGGCGAATTTTTGGCGATGATTGTGGCGCGTACCGTGTCGCACTCATTGCTACCCGTGCCCTCATAATGCTCAATGAACTATCGGAATCAGCTCCGGAGTGCGATTTGCTAGCGTGGCGAGGCTGTGTGCTGTGCTGTGAATGATTGATAAATCAAATTTAATGTTTTCGTTTAATAGCGGCCAGGGGTCTTAGTGTTTTTTAATTTAGACTTTATGAACATATGATTAAGATCGCAATAAAAATCTTAACGCAAACGCGGCAGTTAAGTTTGCATATATTACAAATTTACACCCAGGCCTCTGTTCTGCATGTTACATTAGGTTTCACTATGCATTAGTTTACCAACTGTGGTAGTTACAATAAACAAAATAAATTATTCTCACCTCAGTGTTACCTATATTCTTCACCGGTTGATTTAAAAAGAAACTGTGGCATTGTAGATTGGGAAGGGGCTCAATGATACGTGAATTTTATGACAGTTCTGAGGATGACGACATGGATAACCAATATCAGATAGATCCTGAGTGTGCGGTGCTCACACGGCCTGACCGCGATATGCATAATAGATGCTGCGGTGGCAAAGCTTGGTGCATTAAGGTAAGTTGCATAACGTTACGTATATTGCACTTTCTCTGCTACTTAACCTTTCGTAGAAAAAGCGGAAACGCGACTTTACAAACATGTTCAAGTTTGACCTCGATTAGGCGCCAAACGGCATAATAGAGCAGCTCTAGCAGATCGATGCAAAGCTCTGAGGTCGCCCCCTATTATGTATAAGCGTACAAATTCTGTACGAAAAAAAATTTGAATTCTCGAACCACTTGTCGTCGTTACCAGCTACACTAGTGATATCTATGCAGTAGAAGTGTGCTGACTGAGTTTATTTTGGTTAAAACAAAATCTCGATATCTGTGTGGAGACAGTTGTACTTCATGCTAATTTTATATGCATATCATTGAGCAATGACTCAAGAGGACTATGGGTGAGGCCAGATAAGCCAGTAATTTTGTGAGTTGCGTTTTTTGAGTTGCGCAGTTTACGCTCGACCGGAATTCGGTTGGAGCGCAGTTCAGTTGCTTTTTAAGCGTTTATACCAAAGTGACCCCTTCCCTCACCCCCTACCTCCACCCGCGAAGGTCGGTCGTCATTACTCCCGTGAGTCGGGAGATAATTCATTTTGCGTCGTCGTGTAAAACAAACCGAGTCACAGCTCACAATATTACACTCGTCTGGCCTCACACTAATCGCGATATAAGACAGCGTAGTCGGGTACCAAATAGCTATTGAGTTGTAATTTATTAAAGCTACTAGGCGCTTATTTCACAGATTTTTATGGGTAGTGCTAGCCTTCTTTTATTTTGTTTAGAGTTAGCGCCTTCTACCCATATTAGCAAGCGGTAATTTATAAATTAGTTCGTAACACATTGCCATCTATTGATGCCACGTGGAGACCACGGCTTGGCAGACGTAGTGTAGTATGCCCTCTAGCCTGATGGAGTGTCGATTTGCGAAAGGCTGCTGGCAGCAGATAGTAGCGACGAGCTGAGGACTGGGCGAAATGGCGCACATTGGAAGAGGCCTATGTCCAGCAGTGTACTACAATAGGCTGTTGATGATAATGATGATCTGTTGATACGCATCGCACTGCTACTACAAAAGTGTTGTAACTCAAAATATGTGAATTTCAAGATTATGCAATTGCTCAACGTAAAATTTGATTCTCTACACGTCAATAAAAAATATCATTAAAATATTGTAAGAAACAATTAAAAGGTATCTACTTAACTCAAGAAGAGTCAAATTTTATGTGAGCTAGCTCTGGTTAAAACAGTGCTTATAAAAAATATCAAATTATTTTTTCCCATTTATTTTAAATGTGTTAGGTAAGTAGGAAATTGTGTATACGTCTGTATAAACTAACCTGTACATAAATTTTAATGTTCTTTCGTAGTGATCCGTTTTTCATCGATTCTGAAAAAATACACTTTTTTAGTTAATACACTATTGCATTAACAGTGCGACATATTTGTCATAGTTAAGAAAATAATTTTACCTATGATCCGCAATCTTGTAGAAGCATAATATCACACTACCCCTCAAATGAATTTCTGCCCTTGTGACTTTCAGGATATATGCGGCATAATATGCGCAGCGCTGACATGGCTGCTGATCTTGTATGCGGAGTTTGTGGTGATGATGGTCATGCTTCTTCCAAGCCTCAATACTTACCCCGTGTACAGCTACATCAATATTTTCTTCTATCAGACTCTTGCTTTACTCGCCTTCGCCTCGCACCTTAGAACTATGTTCACAGATCCAGTAAGTATACGATGTTTTAACATGAAAAATGTGCCAGGTAATCGCACTAGGTGCAGGAGTAAATAAACGAACCTATTTGTAGCAGTTCAAACAATTCAACCTGTGAACAACAAGCATTTTGCAGTCAAACGTGTATCCATCTCGTATACATTTTCTCTTTCAAGCAAGTAACATTGTGGATAAACATTGGATTTTGCCTTTGACATTTGCCAATAAGTTGTAAGAGTGCTGATGAAATTAACAGGCACGTGGAACTTGTCAACTTATGTCTCAAGGTGATGAGTGCAGTTACTCCTCAGACCTTTGCGATTTAAAGCCCAGAGCGACGCTGCAACTATTACGGACAGGCGTGTCGCTTACGCTCACTTCTTGTTCGTCCAGTGACTAGGTGTTATAAAAAAAAGTATACTGTAGATTGTGACATTTGCAAGAACTTCTTTCGTTTTGTGTCCTCCATCCTCCTCAAACATTGAAACAAACAACGAAACAAAAACTTTATACTAAAGGTTATTATACAACTTCTACGTACTTGGACGACAAAAATCCGTGGTAGTAATCCGTTTAGCTCATGGAGGTAGTCTCGATCTCTGATGTTTTAAAAAAAAAAAATATTGTAAATATTGAATGTGTACAAATATTATTTACAAACAGCAACCCCTAGAGTTTCGTGCTCATTCTTCTCAGGGGAATCTGCCTTACGAATGAGCGGCAGAGTTTAACCATTGTGACGATTTCAAGTCTAATTACGCTTACCTATGGAATAAAGATTATTTAGAATTTTAATTTGAACATACATTTTGCTGCTGCTGTCTTTTTCGCCGGCCGATAGGTAGCCTATATTTTGGCAACAAAAAAATAAGATGATAGTCTAACCTATGACTGTGTATAACTGTGGGCAAAACTAAAAATGACTAATTCTTTTTTCGCGATAAGATGTGCTCAAAATTGAACCTGTTAAGTTTCCCCCTGTTGCGGCCGTATCCAGGAGGAATTCCTGTCAGGTGTCCAAAGAAACAACATGGTGCCTGTGCATGTTCCCGTCATTTCGCCCTGTTCTTCTATCTACATAACACTGTTCCAGTCCTTATCTAATCTCCTTGCAAGTGCAAGTAATTTCCATCTAAATTAAACCGCTAAAATACGTCCACTTATCGGCACTTTACTTATCGGTAAGGCTTGGTTTGCCCTACCCTGATTTGTCTAGAAAATACCGCTGAATAAAAACTAAAAAGTAAGTTATTTAAGGCAAACCTTGTGCCTTTTTTCACCATGGCTGTAATGAAAAGACAAAAGGCTTGAGTGTTTTATGTGGGGCATCATAGTCAAGTTAGCCTGCATGCACGTGCAAGTGTGACGTAAAACATTGCGTGTTTCACCTCGACTCGTCTCGTTCGTAATTCCTTATTTACCGCCCTTAATGCACAATGTACCATTGAGCCACCGGTTTTGGAAACGATCCGACCTAATCTGTTGTTACATGCCAAAAGCCACGCCTCTGCTATCGTAACGAGCTGTATAAATTCCACAGGGCGCAGTTCCAAAAGGCAATGCGACTAAAGAGATGATAAAGCAAATGAGCTTTCGCGAGGGTCAAGTGATTTTCAAATGCACCAAGTGCTGCAGCATCAAGCCGGAGCGGGCGCACCACTGCTCCGTCTGCCAGCGCTGTATACGCAAAATGGACCACCATTGCCCATGGGTCAACAACTGTGTCGGAGAGAACAATCAGAAGTACTTTGTCTTGTTTACCGTAAGTGTATGACAACATTTTTATAAACATTTTTGCAAACATGTCAACACGGTATTATCATAGTAAAATAAGAGAAGTATGGCGGAGTGAAAAGAAAGGCGGAAATTCGAAGAGAAAGGACCTAAAGGATATAAAATTTTCAATTAAGAGGGAGCAGAGGAAAAATTCCTAATCTTCGATTTGATTTTAGAGGGGTATATCCACTTTAAGGTTAAAAATAAAATATTGTATGAGTAACTACACGATATATTCAAGCATAGACATTAATCAGAAACATAAAACAATAAAGTTTCCTCGATAGATAAAAATCACGAAACGACCTCTAATTTTCACATTTTTTCGATTCATCCTCGAAATGCTACAGGTTATTAGGAGAAAAATTAGATAATTAATTATATTTATGCATGATCGACAACTGTCACTACGGATTTTTTTTTAATCCTTTTAGTTTTAGAGTTATTCCGCTAAAACTAATTTGGTGTTTTTAATGCGCAAAATTCAACATCTCCTGTCGCATGTCACGCGAACTTCAGGCGTATATTTGTTTCACAAATTTGGGCGGAGCCAACGTCAAAACTTTTTTGGCATGAGAGCTCTTAAGATTATGACAGTATTATTGACAAGTTTCTGGAAGAAGCATCAAGATATAAAAGACCAATGGTATGGAAGCATTCCAAAAGATATAGGTATCTGCTAAGCTGTGTTCAAAATTCAAAGTCTTTTGTTAACAACTGTACTACTACTTTTGTTAACAAATATTGGTAGATAATAAAATTTTTACTCTTTTTTTATTTTTGGACATTTTAATTTTGGTTTTTTTAAGTATATTTAAAATTCATTTAAAATTAATCTGATGTAAACAATACGAATTAAATGTTACTTATAGAATAATGTATAAATAGTTTATTCTTTTAATTATGTTATTTTTAAGTGATTATGACAATGATGTGTTCAGCTGTAATTGGCTCACATACTAGTTTTGTATTATTTTAATAATGTATGTATGTCAAGCTGTTGCTGATCCAATAAATAAATAAACAAGTGAACGAAGTGATTTAAGTGACAGTGAAAACATAAATAATGATTCCCGCCGCTTAAAATACTATTTAAAAAACCCAAAGTTCTTTTTAGTCGTTGTACAAGTACATTAAACACCCGGGTTCCGATCCCCGAGTCGGGAGAAATATTTGTAAGAGACACGCTGAGCTAAGAGATACAATGTAAATATTTAAAATGTAACGTAAAATTGTAATGTAAAAAGTATTTTCATCGCACTTGCACGTGAATAGGATGATTGCATGCAGGTTAATTTGACTACAATGCCCCAAATAAAACCCTCGGACCTTTATTTTTCTCTTTACCCACCATGGCTGTAATGAGAAAAACAGACCCGAGGGTTTTATTTGTGGCATTATAGTCGAATTACCCTGCATGCAATCATACTATTTACGTGCAAGTGTGATGAAAACTATTCAATGTTTCACGGGCTGTACGAGAATTACGAACCTCGGCGTCGAAATAATTTCTTATTTGTCGCCCTTATTACACAATATACTATTGTAAAGCAGCTTAAAAGGCTTAATAAATAAATAATAAAAGTGTGTGTCCATTGCACCGACGACACAGGGTTTCCTAGTGCGAGGTTATGAGAAAAAGTGAAAGAAATTTAAAGTACACAGCGTTATATTTCTTTCATTTTTTCTAACTTGGGGTGAAGGTCCAGCGTAAGGGATTTTTTGTCTGTTCGTTAGTTCTACATCGCGGCTCTGTCGACGCACTCGCTTACGCTGGCGGTGTACCAGTTCGTGACCTGCATCCGGCACGAGTGGCGCGACTGCAGTGCTTACTCGCCGCCGGCGACTGTCGTGCTGCTGCTGTTTCTCATCGCCGAAGCGCTGCTCTTTGCTATCTTCACCGCGGTCATGCTCGGCACGCAGCTGCACGCCATATGGAACGACGAAACTGTTAGTAAACATTATCTTGTTTATTTACTTTGCCACCGAAACTAAAGAACTGACGGTTTAGTGTAGCGATGTGCGACCTTGAATGTTACTAATCATTCGAATGTACAAATCATTCGCTTAACTCGAATACAAGCACAATCATTCGACTAGAGTTGAATGATTAACAATACCGAATGCCCTTGCTAGTCGGTTGGGTGCACGTGTTGAATGATTATTATATCGAAACACCAAAACAAAATATCACGAACAGAAATGCTCTATGGAATCTATGAATTAGTACTACTAATTAGTAACGAATGATTATTCAAATCATTCGAATGCGAAAATTGGTAGGTACTAATTTGACATTCGAATGACAGAATTAGCGATTACTAACGAGTCTAATATCGAAATCATTCACAGTCGCGCATTGCTAGTTTAGTGCATTCCGAGTCAAATAAAAGATGATTATAAAGGTCCATTTAGATGGAGAGAGTCTATCGCACGCTTTGTGGCGAAAAACGTACGCGACTATCGCAAGCCATAATCGCCATAACATTATCGTATTATAATGTTTTTTTATTTTTTTTATAACGTGTTTGTGAAGGAGGAGTTAGGGAAGTACTGCTACCTTGCCTATTTCTGCCGCCAAGCAGTACGAAGAAATTACAGGCACATGGGACTTGTCAACTTATGTCACCGGGTGACTGGCACAGTAGCAGGGTCCCAAAGATCTTTGCAATTTAAAGCTCTGAGTGGCACTGCAACTGTTATGGATAGGTATGCCGCTTACCACTCGGTATTATACTTGATAAAAAAAACAGTTTTTGTTTTCAAGTTCTGTTTACACGGTGACGTTGAATATTCGAAGGCGAGACAGTTGTCGAATGTTTAGACGAGGAAAGTATTTACTTTCTTTGGATAATCGTATCTTCGAGACGATAAACTCTCCATCTAAATGGGCCTAAAATAATGATGGAAAAGTTGGTACACTTTAAGTAATACCATAGAAGTTTTTTTAATACTCGCAGATATGCACACCAGCGGGTGCTGATTTTATGACAGTTTTAGTCTATTGACATAGTGCATTGTTAGTAGATGGAGTTAAAAGTTTAGAGCACAGGATTTTCTTACTTTCTTTTCTGGCCTATACCAGAGTTAGATGGTCCATAAACGACAAACTTTGTATGTTTTTTTAAATGTATTTTTTCCTAATTTTTCATGTAACCTCAAACGTTTCGCTTTGACAGGAGCCGTCTGATATCAAAATAATGTGTATGGTAGATGGCGCTGACGTTGTGCCCTCGGAGAATGTTAGTATTGGCATCAGGGTGTATTAATAGTTGATCACCGATAATGGAGAAACACGGTGTTCAGTAGTAAGCCCGTGTTAAGTAATCAAAACATTTGCCACGACTCTCGTAGCCGTTTGTACTGTTACTAGTAATCCACATTATACAGGGTTATTTTTAAAATACTAACAACTTCGAAGGACTATATTATTTATAATAACTTTTGTTCCACGACTTTAACAATTCGTCATATTTTACTTACTTACAAAAATAAAAATATTATTATATTGTTGAAAAACCAAATACAAAGATACGACGCAAGGACGTAGAAAAATTCGTGAGGTCCGCTGGTTCGTTCCGTGGCTTAGTTGGTATAGCGTCTGCCACGGTATGCTAGAAGATGTCGGTTCGAATCCGGCCGGATCGAAGGAATTTTTTCTGAGTGTTCGATCTTTTTGTTAATAATTATAACAAACTAGTGGAGTAATTTCACATAAAAATAATTGAATATCTTTTCCATAAAAAATTTAAAAATAAATATATTTAAATATAACACTCGTAAACAGAGTTATCACACTCTAAAGTAGTAATGTGAGAATTACTGCGTTCCGGTTTTGAAGGGTGAGGGTGCTGGCGATGTTACCACCAAATATAAGATGTAAAAAGTGTCTGAACGTACAACAAAAAGTTAAAAGTTTCCTTTTGGTAAATTTATAACGTTTTGTAAAAAATCATGGAACATAAGTTGTTGTTTATGGCGTTAATAATATAGTCCTACGAGGTTGTTCGTATTTTACAAATCACCCTGTATATACGTAGTTGAGTACGATGGTGGAAAGAAACCTTTCGTAACTATTACACACGTATATAGTGTCCTGGATAGACATGGAAAAACTGCTTATACATTTTAAACGTTAAAACGTTGTGCGTAAAAAAGCATGCTTATCAAAGAACTTTTCACTAAAACGCTTTAGTTACGTTTTTGTTAAAACAGCAACGTTTTAGTTAGAGAAAAACGTTTTAGTTAGACACAAAGAAGACAAAAAAACGTTTTACTCGGAGGGTTACAAAATTGTTTAGAAAAAAAAACCGTTTAAGTTCATGGACTTCATGTTAAAAAAGCTTGCAACATTGTGTTGACAGCGAAAAGCGAAAGCAGGCCATTAAAGGTTTTCAGATATGTAAGTTTATTTGTAAGACACGCGTTGTATTTATTAACCGAAAAAAGGAGGAGTTTCTCAATTCGATTTTTTTGTGTGTGTATATTACGCTTTACTCAGCATTTATGAACCGATTTTGATGTTTCTTTTTTGTTGGAAAGAGGCCACGTCATTATTAGTCCCATTTAAATCTGAAGAAAATATTTGACTTCCAAAGGTAGCAAATTAGGGGTTAAATTAGGTTTATTCGATTTCAACCACTTTCCGTTAACCGTTTTCAACAAAACTTGGCAAATAGATTTAATTCCGTTAACTTTTGAAACCTTTTTTATAAAAAAAACTAAACCATAGTTTTTTTTATAAAAAAGGTTTAGGAAACGAAATTAATTTGTTTAGGAAACCTAGGTGGCGGGACTTGATATGGGCACGTTGTAATAAATGAAAATGTTGAGTGTTGAACTGAGCTATCGAACGCTTGTAACTTAAAATTATGAGCGTACTTAAGTTAAAAAGCAAACTTTTTAAGTACTTTTGCTTTAAACGCCCGCCTCTAGTCGTGGAAGCAGTCGGCCTAATTAAATACAGCCAAGAGATACAGAATTTCCCTTATAATCGTTTTTGGTAAACACAAAATTTCAACACACGTTAAGAACTATTAATCTTCACGTGTACGGGATATCGGCATTTGGCATACTTATTATTGAGCGTGCCAAATGCTGTGGTATGGTACGGAATGTAAAAAAAATGTTTAATTGAGTTATTCTCGCGGATTTCCTTACGTAATCTATAAAAGCTCTTAAAATTTTAATTTTAAATCCACATTTAAATACTCATTGATTGAAACTCGTTGCCATTGAAAATTTCGATTCGAAAACTTTAATTGAATGAAGCGAATGTTTTTTTCGTACAGCACAATGCAACCATAGACAAGTAAGTCATAGTTGTATAGTTGAAAAATAGCCTCACTTTTGGACTATCATTTTTCAAATACTATTTTACGATGCTATTCAAATGAATATTGTTGGATAAAGCGATGAGATAACAAGTCGAAATCTTCGAAATATACGTGAAAGTGTTACTTATTCCATTTATTGAGTGATTGCTTTAGAATTTTAACCAAACAGTTTTGTTTACGTTTTGTTCCAAATTGATTGTAACGGACTATATTATACTCAAAAATTAGTAACTAATAGATTAGTAACTATTTCGATTCACAATCGTTATTTGATCAACAATCAAAAAGTGAAGTGTAGTAACTAATTAGTAACTAATTCATATCAATAATAGAATTATTTCGAATATGTTTATAATCGAATAATTTGATTATTTTTAGTAACTATTGCGCATCTAAATTGTATACATCATCGTAACAAATTTAATATCACCTATGTGTTAAAAGTAACGATCATAGAAAAATAAGCTTTCTCCCATTGACTTACAATTATATGGACGTCGGGTCCGCGCTAAAAAGTGTCCGCACTTGTAAGGCGCTAAAATCGTATACAGAGCGCCAAACTCCGCTTTAGTCTTCATTTGTTCGACTGACAGCGCGATACTGCGATGACATTACAATTTAAATGTCGAAAAGGTTGACTTGGGACATTTTTTTCGTGGTTTTTGTATTAGACCCGTCGTCCATTTATTTGTAAGTCAATGCTTTCTCCTGTAAAATTTTCGTAGAGTGTTTTTGTTGATTGTCATTGAATTATGAAAATATTCACATGAGAGTTTTTTTCAGTCAGTTACTCTTTGAATATGCTCTTCAAATATTTAGAAAACTTCTTGTCGACCAAATGACACGTAAGAGGTTTTAAATTTGCAACGACGACATGGGGCTCGAGTTACTGGGCCTAACTATTTTTTTGTTTTTATTATCTCAGGGTATTGAACAACTGAAGAAGGAGCAGGCGCGATGGGTGCGGAAGTCTCGATGGAAGAGCATACAGTCAGTGTTCGGACGATTCTCCATTTTCTGGTTCTCGCCGTTCACCCAGCCGTCACCCAAGACCAAGCTGGAGAGTTATCTGTACAGTGTGTAAATAACTAGACATGTGATGAGGCAGACTGGTACACCAACAGGTAGACACAGGTTTCGCTTAAACACCATTAACAAAGTTATAATCTGAAGCTACAACTTGCTAATCGTCTCTCTCTTGACTAGGGGTCGTATTTTAGAACTCTACTCAATGCTCAAGTCAGGACTTGAGCAGACTTGAGTATGATTTCAAGCACTGGAAATACGACCCTAATGGCAAGGACTTGAGTATGATTTTCAGTGCTCACTGCAATACTCAAGTCCTGACTTGAGTATTGAGTAGAGTTCTGGAATACGACTCTCAATGTCGTAACTCAATATTGGGATTTTTTTTCACGGCAACGTTATTTCCGGTACTGCACGTCTTATACTGTTGCTCGTTCCAAATTCGTTCTATGGTTGAGTTATATTCATATGTGAGAGGTAAAGGACCTTTGGTTTAGAATGTTAAAATCACGCTATACAATGAGAATAATTTATTACGTAATCGCCGAGACACAAACCATCTTAAAAATTAGAAAATTGAAAAGCATAGAAATGCGCGAGCTAAATACATAATTATAATGATAAAATAATAACCGTAATTGGAAGAGGCGAGAGACAAATAGAAATAACAGTGATTATAAATGCGTGACACGCAAACGGGTCTTGCTTAAATAATGAAAAAAAAAGCAATAGTAAAAGACATTAAGTCCTTTCGTCGTTTGTTTTTTATTTAACATATTTTATTTGATCTTAAAATCGATTTAAAATCCCTAATTATCCTACCTGTACAACGCCATTGATAATGCTACTGGTCCTCTTAAATGTAAACGTCAGAGACGACACGCTAAGAAGAGCCTCATCCTCTTTAAAAGGCTCAGCAGTGAAAATTACTATTTCGCACTTAGGGTTCTTTATCTCTCACCTACAGATGTATGAAAGGTAGACTTTTTTTAAACCGAGTAAGAATGTACTCAATTTAAATATAAATAAGATATGACAGTTAATGGTGAGAGGGACAATTAAATATGTAACTAAAGTATTAGCTAGTGACGGTTATTTGGTGTAAGCACTGCACACGCCAGATAGTTTTTTTTTGTTAAATCTATATTGTACATTGTTGAAAATAATTCTATGTATAGGCCCACTGCCTAAATCGATACAATAGAAAAAGAAGCAATATTTTTATTACACAAAATTATATTATTACGATTCATCTACTTATGGTAAGCAATGTCTTTAATTAGTTATGATAAGATTTAATTTCGCCTGGCTTGCAGTGAATGATGAAATGGTTGATATTGGATTATTGGACGTAACTTACTATTATAGGAGAAAGTTATTTACTTAGTTCGGAATCAGAATTTCAGTTTCGGAATGTTCGTTAAAAGGCTGACAGGATTGGGTGTGCTTGTATGAAAAGATTGATTGATGAGTGGAAGTAAAACGAGAGAAGTTGGCCAGGATTGTGCATAATGGCGATCGATCTCTACTAACTACAATAGTAATTGAAACGCGTGAGTGTATGCGCCTATAGTCTGTATTTTTTGAAGATGGACTAAAATGATGCTTAATTGCTCAAAAGAGTTGCCCGCATGTAGTCGATAAATATTCTATCGACTATCGACTGCATATTGATCACGCTTAAGCAATAAATAGCCCAAATTGTTCATTGTGAATTATCAATTTTTGTAAGTTCAAATATACGTACACTGCATTTAGAACAATGTCCATTAAAAATACGAAGAGGAGACGTATTTTAAAGTTTTATCATTTTAATTCAATATAGATAACCAAATCCTCCTGTTCTTATTAAAATTTATTTATATTTGAATAAAAATTAATTTCGATGCTATTAGGCCAACTGTCAAAATAAGAATCAAGAAGGCAATAACGCTATTAGTAATTATTAAAATGTCGTCGTAACATTCACAATTCAGACCTTGTTGGCAAAATTTTTCCATTTTTCACAATCTATCGATAAAATTGTCGACTATAACTACAGGACTATTTAAAATTTTATGTAAACTGGCAACCCTACAAATGTCATTTTACTCCGTCTTAAAAAAGACCGACAACGTATTAAAAACTTGCATGATCTGTGTTGGATGTAAAAATTGTGAGTTACGTCCAGCAGTGTCGTATAGTTGAATGTCACGATTCGTTAAATGTTTTGAGTGCATATACGATTATGTGTTGTATTGTTATAAGTCTTAAAAGTATTTATGCATTGGATTAAGTTTATACTGCGCGGTCCATGTGAAGTAAAACCCGCTAAGCGGCTAATGCTTATGTGTAAGAAGAATATTTTCTATGTAACCGAAAACCGTAGATAGATGATAGTTAATTTTATGTGTACTGCTCACGTTTGGAGAACGCAAACTGATTAAAATAATTGCATTTATTAATAATTATGATCGCAAAACATCTTGCGTCTTGCGTGGGTTGATTATGGTTAAGGCAGCATATTTATCGATGCAGAATCGGCTTTAGCCCGGTCAGGAAGAGCTTTATTTCCATGCTGCATGAGCGAACTGGTACATTGTCTGTTAAGGGCGGTAAATAAAGAATTACTAACGAGAGAGTATTACAATTAGGCTTCAATGACTCAAGGTTTGGAATTTCTTACCGCCCGTGCGACATACAACGTTTTTCGTCACATTTGTGAGGAAATAAATACTATTAACTTATTTCTTGTATGAAAAAATATCGCTTCACAACACAACAATTACAGATTTTGTAAATGGCGGTGGTTTTTATATATATAAACAGATGGCCATCTATTCTTGCATAGATAACAAGTAAAAGTGAAGTGTCGTAAAATGCAAAAACGATACAGCACTGATGGTGAAGACTATTATAAAATTAATATTTTCAAAATACTAAGAATACTGCAGAATTTGAATATATAAAATTAGCAAGCGTTTCATTTCTTTCTATTTTTCAAGCTCATATGAAATATATGAGCTCGAAAATAATATTTTAACATTCAATAGTTTAATTTTTAGTACTTTTAATTTAATTTATATTTAAATAGTATTAATTTAATACTATAACACTTTTTAGCTTAGAACAGATGACAAGTGTGCACAACATTTAAACGAAATAGATTTAGTTAATTATTTTATTTAAATCATTGACTTACAAATAAATGGACGACGGGTCTAATACAAAAACTACGAAAAAAATGTCCCAAGTCAACCTATTTAAACGTAGTGACTTGTAAAGGAATATGAAAAAGCTAAAACGTTGAATTTAAATTGTAATGTCATCGCAATACTGTATAATTTTGCTTGCTTCGCTGTCAGTCGAACAAACGAAGACTAAAGCGTGAATGACGCTCTGTATACGATTTTAACGCCCTATAAGTTCGGACACTTTTTAGCGCGGACCCGACGTCCGTATAATTGTAAGTCAATGATTTAAATATAAAAAAGTACGTCTATGAAATTAAAAAAAGAGAAGTCTACAAAAATAAGCAAAATGAACGCATCTTGAACCTAGCTTTGAGACCTCATGGACGCTATAAATGATTATCAAACATCAGTGCTAACCTTGTTATAGTTACTCCACATACGAAACAACGGATAATTGCACGACAAGTATGTCGTTAGTGGCACATAGGAAAGTTTTTGCGTGCGGTATCTAAGCCCAACCCTATCTAACAATTCACAAGCATCCTACACAGAGTAACCAATTTATACTCGTATAACACCACAAAGCTTCGGGAAGGTGTCAATTTTGAAATACCTTGGCGTTAAAACTTTTTGCTTATTCTTAACGTATACGAGTTGTGTGCTAATTTTGAAGTGCTATTTCATTTTTTTAAATCCAAGGCGGTAATAATAATTCAGCACATTACAGCGGACTTTGCCTGCAAGTTATGACCCTGTTTACGAGCAAGTGTGATGATAAAGACGTTGCGCGATTCACTTCTGCAATTCGACCTAGTACGGCGTTGATAAGTGTGATGATTCCCTATATAGTCATTTATAATCAGAGATTGGTATAAGCAGTAAATTTACCTAAACATCTGGTAATTCATATCGAGTGGATAACATCCGGAAATATTAAGAGGGAGCAGAGGAACAATTCCTAATCTTCGATTTGATTTTAGAGGGGTATATCCACTTTAAAGTTAAAAATAAAATATTGTATGAGTTACTACACGATATATTCAAGCATAGACATTTATCAGAAACATAAAACAATAAAGTTTTCTTGATAGATAAAAATCACGAAATGACCTCTAATTATCAAATTTTTTCGATTTATCCTCGAAATGCTACAGGTTATTTGGACAAAAATTAGATAATTAATTATATTTATGCATGATCGCCAATTGTCACTACGGATTTTCTTTTAATCCCTTTAGTTTTAGAGTTATTCCGCTAAAACGAATTTGGTACTTTTAATGCGCAAAATTCAACATCTGTCGCATGACACGCGAACTTCAGGCATACATTTGTTTGACAAATTTGGGCGGAGCCAACGTCAAACCTTTTTTGCCATGCTCCCTCTTAAGCGAAGCCATTTAAGAATGAGCATTCTTGGATCATACTGTACAATCATCGAGTATATAACCAGAAATAGAGACGAAACGTCGTTTAATTTGCTTGAAAACTATTTTGCCATATCATTACTGTGACAACTGCGCTCCGATTGGCTAGACCGCGTTCGAAACAATTGACGGGTGCCGTCAATGGGTGTCGTCAACTGTTTCACTTCAAATCGACCAGTTAAGTTGAACTTTGCTATAATGGACGAAAATTGCAAAACTACATATTTAATATTTAATTACCGATGAAATGTGATTCCGTTTGTTTTGTAATTAGATGTTTTGCTATTTTTCCCACGCCACCGAATAGAACAGCACGGCATTGTTAATGATATTACCTTTATTACAATAAATACAGAATATTTTTCGGAATATAGACGTACATACAGGTCAGTAGTTGGCCTGTCTATATTTCAGTGCAAACGGAAGTCGATATTTATAAGAGTTGTATCGCTAATGTGTTACCAGGAATATATGACCCTTATTTCGTCTCTATTTCTGGTTATATACTCGATGTGTACAATGCTCTGGTGCGCAGCACTCTTGAATACTGCTCATAGTTCTGGTTTCTCATATACAACATACACTTAGATAACATAAGAGTTTATTCGGCTCCGATTTCAAGAATGCAATTTATAGGTTATATACTCGATGATTATAGTAAAATAGTAATGTTGTTTGGTTCAGTACTCAATCGACTCACGGAAACAATACCTGTTAAAACAAAATCGTTGAAGATTTAAAAAAGAAATCGAAATAATATAAACAGAAACTGTTATGTACTTCGTGTAACCACATAACATCTAAGCCGAGAATCTATTCGTACTTTTATCACTTTACTATCGCAATGTGTGTTATGAAATCGATCTTTTCAGACATCAATATTTTTAATTTAATAAAAACTGGCCACTCATCAAATGTCGGTTTACTATACTACTTAAAAGTCCTTCTAGAGGTACAGCGTACCTAAAGTTTCAAATTGACTAGGGATAATGTGGGTGAATTTTTCCATTTTTTCAAATCTTCATCGCGATAGCTATTTGCCAGCCAAACCTACGGATTTTATACGTCATTTTAACAGTAAAATAGGTGTATTGAAACGTCTTATATTACTTTTCTTTTGATACCAATAACGTCTTTATTACATTGAGGGTGTAGTAGGGTTCGAAAATTGAAATTTTTGTCTAAATTTAACAGTAGTCTGTAAAAACTATAAATCTATAATATTACCGAGTTGTTTCAACGCACTAACTATTAATAATAGCTGGCTATACCAGATGAAAAAGATAAAAAACCTAGTTATTTGTGTATTTAATTCGTTTTACCACCAATTCTTGGTTTAGTTAAATTTTTTATATTTTCTCCAAACTTTATAATACGTTTAAATTCCATTAGCGTATCTGGTGTTTACGTATTCAATATTAGATTTGATTGGACGTGAGAATTTCAACCGCCAGTTAATGTAGCAATATTTAAATGTGTAATGAATTAAATATGTTTACTTTAAGATGTTCAGTTTGACAACGACGGTAGGAAGCTACATTGGTCGGTATCACACGGCACTTAGTAATTTATGTATTATTCGTCGGGACAGTTATATGCACATGCAACTTGTTATCGAAGATCTGCTACCTGCTCACGTGCAGTCAGGGATGGGCAAGCTTTGATAGCAAGATGCTTTGTTAACACCGGGTTTTAATAGGGATAAAATCCAGTAACGCCCGAAATCAAGGGTGAAAATAATTTACAAGTAAATATTTGTATATCGAGTTTTTTCAAATGTTATTACAAAATGTTTACTAGCTTACATACATATTTTGCCTTTAAATTGAATCGATTCGTTTGAAAATCGCATTGAAATGAATCTATACAAAAACTCGGTGTATTGAATTGATAAAAATCGGATTGCCAGTTGGGTTTAAAATAAAGTGACTCAACAATTGTTATGCAAGGCAATCTGCGGTCCCCACACTAGGCAAGCCTGTATGTGTATCGTGGGGTCCAATACAATCGATTTACATAATATAATGCTTAACCTCTAAACGAACAGAAAGTATTAATATATTTAAACAAGTTAATCAAGGACATGTTGTCAGTCAGTCAAGCCAAGCAACCAATTTTGCAGTATACTTTTAGCTTCAAATGGTGAGCACAATTTTATGTTACATGATTTATTATTTTAGGTATTGTGTGGAGTTGCTTCTTTTTCGTTTAAAATGGATTTTTTACTTTGAAATTTGTAATGACTATGGAATTATGCCAATGATTTTGGGAAGTAGGCTATGATAGCCGGCACTTTGAGTAAAAACGCGGGCGGGTTGATTCTCGCTTTCAACCGACTGCCCATCTTTGCGTGCAGTTGATGGTCTTATATAGTATTTCGTTTCGGTTGTTACTCTGTATTAGTGGGCTATTCAAACTTTATATTACCGTCAGTTGGATGATATGTTACTCAAATGTTTTTACACAAGTAAATTCGAGCGAGAGAGAGATAACTACATGCATCATTTCAAATGGTCACATTATAGTCGAGTAAATGTTATCGGAAAAAACCTCTGTTCTTTGTTGTTTTAGTGACAACAGTCACCAATGTTTTGGGTAGAATGCCTAGTATTATTGCAGGTATGTTTCCCTGTTTCCTTTTGTAATACTTATACAGTTTTAGTGATAAAGTGACGTAGGTTTTGTGCTGTGTTGCATGTATTTATTTTTTAATTTTATTTATTTATTCTTAGGTACTCATATACTGCAATATAATAAAACACTAATTACTAATTAATTTAATTATTTACAAATATTGTCTACGACGTGTGACGCAACGCGGGTATCAGGTAACATCGACAGATGTTCACTTGGTAGTCTTACCACAAATGAATTTAAATTAACATTGTGTGGGACCCCAATCGCTTGACCATCAGGGTAACATTGGCATTCACTAGTATATACTCCACAATATCCATAGACTTTATGGAGTAATGAAGACGGGACACGTAGAATAACGCCGTCGATATCTCTGTACGCAATAGATGATTCAGGTCAGTCAGGGCGGTGCCAGTAAGGTTATGGTTGGTGTACTCTTTTTCCACCTTTTCCAATCAGACTTCGTCTCACTGGTCAACTCGTCTCGTTCTAATGACGATACACATGTCTGGAGCTGTCTCCAGACATGTGTTCTCGTTTCTTTTTCTTCCCCTTCGTTGATAACCGCTTGGCTTGTGGTTTTGAAGCAGTGAGTCGATTAGCTGCGCCAACAACAGCGTAATCAATTTATTGGAATAATTTGCTGAATACAAGGTTTACACATTAGAATACTAAGTATGGTATGTAGTACAACAACCCTAGCGAATACTTTCGCGACCGCTAGCGCCAACGCCACAGTTTAAAAGTAATCCCAACAAGCTCAATACTTCATCTTTGTACACAGGTAAGACTATATACAGGTCTATATAAAAACCTCTGATTTATCTACTGTCTTATCTTCCTATGTATTGCCGTGTAAATAGCGACTCCCACATGTAAGTTCAAACTATGTTAATTTGTTGTGTAGTTTTCGTATTTTTTTTATAGCACAATTTCATATCTATATTCTGAGATCTACAATTGGAATTTCTTAAAATTGTAAGCTGCGGTCAATAGTGCTATTATTAAAATAAAAATCGAGTCAAATGACTATCCCTGAACTTTATTTTTATTAAAATAATTATGTAAATAGTAACATGTAGTCAACCTTCGAAAGCATAATAGTTCTTGTTCAATATTTTGATATTCTCGTAAGAAAAGTATTGTAGGAAAGATCTTGGATTTCGGAAACATTAAAGCCCCTTCATTATTATTGGTAACTTTTATTCTACTTAAAACAAATACATCAATTTATTACCTCCTGGAATGTATTTACACAAAAACTATAATGTAAGAATTTTATATACCTTGCCATTACCTTACGGTTACAAATGACGCGATGTAAGGATCTCTACTTATGTGATTAAATAACATCTTAACTAATTATATTATACAGCCTATATTGTTATTTTGAAGCCGAATTTTCAATATTATAAAATATTCCGACTTCTTAAAACATCTTTTTAAACTTACGATCTAATTGATGTGAGTTACATGTTACTTTTTAGTATGGATGGAGTGTTTATCTTCATGTGTAGAAAGTAAATTATTAGATAAGGGTAGATAGGGACTAATGGATAATTGTTTATTAGTTATATTATTGAAAGTGTTGTGTATACAACAATAGGTCGTTTATGGTTTTTGTAGGTGCATGGAAATAGAATATCCGAAGGGTATAAACTCAACACGCAACATTAGTAATGCGCCTGGTAAAGTAAACACAGCAACTTAGCCAGAAAAAAGAATTGCCGCCACCGTCACAAGGCAAAGATATAATTATCGTTGAAATATTTCTCATAGGTATATTTAAAAAAAAAAACAATGGAGGCCTTGACGCGAGTGTGAATTTGACATTTAAACAATTATAATGTAATTTAACATATTTATTATTGGTAACAATTTATGATTTTTCTAACTTAAGCTTTTTGTTTATGATGAATTAGTTCTAACTCTGACTTTAATTTTTTTTTGGATACGGTAATAAATACCCGTTAAGCACTGGGAACAAACTACGTAGGAATTGCAAATTTTTGCTATTTAGTGCGCGAATAAAAAAATCCAATTACAACTTTGTGAGATTGCGTTGCCTCCATAATATGACTCATGGAAACCGATAAGTTTGCCTTAATAAATAAAGAGTAAAAATTAAACCTTCCATTTGTTTGTTTAAAGTTGTCCTTTCTTACAGTACTGAAGGAGAACAATAAATAACGCATCTAAAATTGGAATTTGAACAAATTTTATTAAATATTTCGTTTTTACATGCCGTCGTCAGTGGATAGCTAAATAATATATAAGTTGATGTAAAATACTATTGATTTTTTTCTTGTCTACAAAGCTGTAAACGATGTCATACTTTATTATATTACAGGCCGATTCTACATATTTTCGGAGAGGGACGGCCCTGTATACAATTTATTTTCTATTCTTGCTACGTCAGTCTGTCTACGTTTCGTAGCGGTCTGAACACTTTTTTGGCGCTTTAGTAAGCGAATAATTTACCACTTTCTCGTGGTGCTTTTTGCTTAAGCAAAAAGCGGCGCTTTGAGATTTCCCATCACTATTGTATTTGGCGTTTTAGCCTTTCCACAGACGATGTGTATATACTAGGCCTGGTTATTAGAAACAAAG
Source organism: Hyposmocoma kahamanoa (assembly GCF_003589595.1). Lineage (NCBI taxonomy): Eukaryota > Metazoa > Arthropoda > Insecta > Lepidoptera > Cosmopterigidae > Hyposmocoma > Hyposmocoma kahamanoa. The sequence continues at coordinate 1,745,393 of NW_020656001.1, forward strand.
GAATTGTAATGATTTGGATAGTGTGTACAAACTGTATATATATATACATATGTATATTTATATGTTTTAAAATAGTATTTAACTAGTCCGTGCAATGACATTCACCACGTATGCCTCAGTTGTATAGACAAAACATATACCATTAGCAATAGCTTATATTTGCATTCACGTATTACACGTATAGCTTGACATATAAGCACTTTCCCGTCTAATACCCTTACTCTTTGTTGCGTTGTACCTAGCGAACCATTTACACGATCGAGTTACAAGAGGAAAACCATAACACATGCTATGGGTTGTGCTTTGCTGTCGGTGAATCCCGATCGTGTAGACGAGCCATAACGAACGGAGTAGATTTGTAAGTCACACTATAGACGTTATATCATAGGCATTGACTTACAAGTCAATGTTCATAGGTAAATGGGTATTTTAGTATGGATTGCGAGAATAGGTGTTATTCTCTCGGGAGTAGTACAAGGACTGTAAATATTTATGAGCGTGAGTTTAAACAATAACTTAGCATTAACGAATTATTTAAGAGTTGAATTTAGAATTTGTGCTGGTTTACGCGTATGAAAGTCCAATTTACATTGTCATTGCGAAATGTACCAAGTTTTGTCGTCATCTGATATTATTATGATTTAGTACTACGGTGCAGCCAAAATGTCTGGGTTTTAGGCCTTCGTATACTATTAGGTCATGCGCATCATCAGTCTGAACTTGTAACCACCAAAAAGGTGACCTAACGTGGTACTAATGTGCCTGGGCTAGCTATCGTCATGGCTTCGGCGGCGTCTTAAAAATCGTCTAGCCATGGTTAAAATCAGTAAGCGATCGCTTTTTAACCGACTTCAAAAAAGGAGGTTCTCATTTCGACTGTACTTTTTTTTGTGTTACGCGATTTTGATGATTCTTGTTTTGTTGGAAAGAGGGTACCTCAGGTTTCGACCGATTCGACCTCTAAGGGTGGCAAACTAGGGGATGAACCCTGTTTAACGCACTGTCGGGTAGCCGATTTCAATAAAATGTAGCAAATAGATGTAATTTCACGAAGTTTTCACAACGGTTTATTTTTTAGAAAAAAGTTATAATTAGTTACCATTTAATATTTGCACGCCTGCATGTAGGTTGAATACATAAGGACGTAGATACTATAACACCTACACCCCACTGGGATAGACAGAGACTGTGCACCTGTGCACTGTATCACTGCTCTGTTAACAGCAGTTAAGGCTGTTAACAGAGTCGAGGTCTCGGTTGCATGAAGTTGATTACGACTTCACGAATTAACAGCCTAAGACACATAAGATTCGCCGGTTCTTGAACCTGCGTACCGGGAATTATTGTAACAATAATTTATTTACATTCAAAATGGCATTGACATTAATTTAGGCACACCTAAGAGTGTAATTGTCAATGATATTGTGAGAGAGCGGTATCTGTACTAGGATATCCTGATAATAACTGTTTTTTTTAATAAATAAACGTTTTTTATCCTTCTCGTATTGTCTGTACGGCCAGTGTTCGTGTTCTTGGCCTACATAGTGCTCATGCTTCGTAGCTCTACAAAATATGTAAATAGGATTTCTCGTGATTTATCTACTTTGTTAACATTATGCGGATCTTATATTACTAGTATTTTTAATGTTTCATGCCAAATAGGCAAATACTAAATCCTTCTACGACTCGACACGACATTAGCCTTTAGTACAACAGTTATTGTTCTAAGACATGATTTGGCTTGTGACTTGGTTTAGTGGTACATTATTAAAATATTATTCCCATTAATTTAAATATATTATCAAGTGTTTAAGGGGTTATTATTTTTTTTATTTCTATTGTATTATTAATTATAAAAAAAGAAGAAAGGAGTCGGTTTTAAAATTGTGTTGGCTGTCTGATTTTAGTGTCAGTTTGTTGCGTAGTTATAAAAAAAAATGCATTGACCCCATTGACTTACAAATAAATGGACGACGGGTCTAATACAAAAACCACGAAAAAAATGTCCCAAGTCAACCTATTCGAAATTTAAATTGTAATGTCATCGCTGTATCGCGCTGTCAGTAGAACAAATGAAGACTAAAGCGGAGTGTCGCGCTCTGTATACGATTTTAGCGCCTTACAAGTGCGGACACTTTTTAGCGCGGACCCGACGTCCATATAATTGTAAGTCAATGATTGACCCAGTAAATTATTTCATTAGTTTGGTGCTCGTTACACTATGGTCCATAGAAAAAGGTTTGGTATGGATACTTTTCTGGGCTAGCTGGCACTTGAGGGCATTTGAATTGCATTGATGGAATTTTATTAATGTCGCTTTGAAATTCCTGGCAGACTTTGCGATTTGGCCGTACAGCAAACATTGGAAAAAAGTAATGAAGCACCGTAATGATATTCTTATTTGAAAGATACACTGTTGTATTGGCTAAATTAGGACATCTATGGGGCACAAACACCATTCGTGAACTGGTATAATTAAAATAAACGAACAAATATTTTAGTTTTTGATTAGGTATCTAAACTAGAGTTATGTTTACATCACATGTGGTATATTTTTATTAATAACTTTTTGTCATTTATCTGCACTTCTTTATTTTCGGTGTTTCTGGTAGAACTTGTAAAAGAAATCAATGCTTTATTGCAAGTGATTAATTTAGTCATTTATTTTTTGGTCCGTCTTATAAATAGCTTTATTTTCTGTTCGACAGTGTCGGCTCGTGTGTAGAGCATTTAATTTTTAAATTATATTAAACGTAAACGCAACCAATTGGCGACCGCATCGTGCCTTTGGCTAATTTCCTTTACACAAGCATGCATTATTTATATTACGGAGACAAGGATTGTAGATAATATTACGTAGTTAGTACTTATCGTGTTTGTCGATAACGTTCAAAAAAGCTCGATCGACATTTTTTCGTTAATATACTTAGCGGTTTCAACTGTATAGTAAATGTAGAAAGAACGTAGGCCTAAGTGGTATATTTCTTCAATACATGCTACCGAATGTACTACGACTAGGTATACATGTTTTTGCCTTTAAAAAAAATTGCTGATAGTGTGTTATGCGCCTAATTTTGCTAAGTGCGCAGTATTGTACAATTATACGGATATTGAATGATTTTTTGAATACTCACTCATTGTTTGTGCACGTCGTCACTGTAAATTAATCGGTTCGATCGCCGTCTATTTTTTTAGTTCGAACTTGTGTAGAGCACGTCAAGCTTGGCACTTTTGACTTTGAACCGTTGTTGGTAAATGTCGAGCTGGATGGGCTCTTAACTGTACACGCGAATAAACTATTTTGATGACACGTACGGCCTTTGATAATTTTTCTGTCAAATAAATATCTTATTGCTTTCCCATAGCCTTTTTAAGTTACTTACCACTTTAACTTTTTAATAAAAATTTGTACAACTAAAAATTGTATGTTTGCCGCATCGAGTACATAACCAGAAATAGAGACGAAATGTCATTTAATTTGTTTGAAAACTATTCTGCCACATCATTACTGTGACAACTGCGCTCCGATTTGCTAGCCAGAGTTCGAAACAAATGACGGGTGTCGTCAATGGGTGTCGTCAACTGTTTCACTTCAAATCGACCAGTTAACTTGAGCTTTGCTATAATGGACGAAAATTGCAAAATTACATATTTAATATTTAATTACCGATGAAATGTGATTCCGTTTGTTTTGTAATTAGATGTTTTGCTGTTTTTTCCACGCCACCGAATAGCACAGCACGGCGTTGTTAGTGATATTATCTTTATTACAATAAATACAGAATATTTTTCGGAATATACGGAGACGTACACACAGGTCAGTAGTTGGCCTGTCTATATTTCAGTGCAAACGGGAGTCGATATTTACAAGAGCTGTATCGCTAATGTGTTACCAGGAATATGTGGCCCTTATTTCGTCTTTATTTCTGGTTATATACTCGATGACTTGCCGTAAGCCTTTTCTATGTGCAATCTTCTCAGGGTAAAGATTCTTCGTGTAAATTGTAAATACTGTCGTACATTGTATTGTAAAACACCACTTGATGGCGGGTAATATACAGTTTATTATGAATTTGTGTAGTCAATTTTTATTGAATAAATTATGTAGTGTTGACATTTTCTACATAAAGGGTCATTGTCACGAAGAACCTTTAAAATTTGTTCGGGATTTTTATTTTATGGATCTGTAAATGAGTGTACAACAGCCTCCGTAGCATGGCTACGCATGATAGCCGCGACTCGCGCGATAAAATTGAAATAACCGCGCCCTATTGGCTGTCTCATTCAGGTCTAATTTAGATAGCCAATAGCGCGCGCTTATTTCAATTTTCTCGCGCGTGTCGCGACTATCATACGTAGCCATGCTAGGGGGTCGAAGTTATGAGTCGTTAATGTTCAGTGTCTGTATAGTCTGAGAGCGCGTTCCCACTAAGTCGTCACGTTTTATTATCGTTAGACGACTGTCGTGTCTAGCCTGTTCCCATGTCACGACTATCTGTTTTGGACGATTTTTTATCGTTGAACGACTGTCGTGACTGGCGGTTTCCATTAGATCGTGACGACAATTTATCGTTTCACGACAGCCTCCTTGTCGTTTGCACGACAGAATGGTTTGATGCACTGCAGTCGCTTGTATGCTCTTTTGGAAGTCGTTAGTGTGTGTTCGCTCGAAATGGATGAAGACGAAATTTTAATAATGTATTACTTTTTAAAAATGTGGAAGAGGAAGCAAACAAAGAAAAGACAGTTTTGGGTACATCCAATGCTACTAAAAAGAATTCCATTAGGGTTATGTCAAACGGTATACAAAGTTGCTTTCTTTTCGGTATTGTCAAAACCTGCTACGACCAGAGATGGGCAGTGGGTTAAAACCCAATCAATAAGTGTTTTCACCAGGGTTATACCCGAATCGTTGAGTTATAACCCATTTCTGCCCTAAATCGTGGGCAGAAACGACAAACCTCAATTCATAACAAATATTTAGACGTTAATAGATAATGCCCTCGAATTCAGGTTTTAACCCGATTTGAATCCGGCGTTAACAAAGCGCCGGGTTAAAGCCCGGGCGCTTGCCCATCTCTGGCTACGACCCGACGCTACTGCAAAGCGAACAAAGGGCGCGGGGTACAAGAGGGGAGGGCAGGGAGCAGAATACGTGCGGACAGCGATAAATAAAACGTGACGACAATAGGAGCTGCGACAATCTGTCGTCACTTTTTTATCGTGACTTTTTTATCGTCGGACGACTGTCGTTCTAGCTGTTCCCACTGTGATGACAGTTTGTCGTTGTAACGATAAGAAATCGTGATCGACAGTTAATCGTGACGTGCTATATGTGAACAACATCATTTAAATATACAAGTCACGACACTGTAAACTGTACGACAATCTGTCGTCATGACATAGTGGGAACGCGCCCTGAAGTTTAATTGTATATACTATATGAAAATTATTATTGACCGTGTGTTGTAATAACTATAACGGAACACGCACATCAGCACAATTGCAGCACATGAATTGCTTTTCAACCGACTTCAAAAATGGAGGAGATTCTCAAGGCGTCTGTACTTTTTTTAGTGTGTTCTACCCGATTACTTCGACATTTGTGAACTTGTGTTTAATATATTATTGTATTAAAGATTTTTAAAAAAAGTACCTATTATTAGTATACATATATATATATAGGTCAATTAACCTATTACTAATAATGGGTAAAAAAAATATAAAATCTTTTATACAATAATATATGCAGGTTTTTCACGCTCGTATAAAATTACTTGAACTGACTTAAGCGTTGTTTGCTAAGCGACGATATTTGTTTTATTTTTATGTATATGTGTTTTGCTAAGTAACGAATAAGCACAATTTTTGAGGTCGGTTATTACTTATTTTTTAATTTTTTTTTGTAAAATTATTATGTTATTTACAGTTGTTTTTAAAGTCTCACAACGTTAGCAGATGTTAATTTGTATATGATTTTATGATTTAAATGTTTTTCGTGATATGTGCATAGGTAGGCTTTTATTATTTGGTAATGTCGTTGAACAAATTATTCATACTCATAATTGGTTTATACCTAGTCAAATTAAGGACACCTCGTAAATTCATTTTTGTGTATTAAAATATCGGAGCATGTTTATGTGAATGGATACCTTCTTGATAATAACTAATGGTCAGTTTCCCTAGAAAGAGTTGTTTTCCATAATGTCATAGTTACACATTCCTAATAGCCGTAAGCTCTTCGAAACATATATGTGACAATATGTCGATAAATAGGAATTGTAAATTTCTGTGCACGCTATATACGTGTAAAATATGTCGCTGACTTTAGACAACTCGTGTATTGTAAGAAGTTAAACGCTCACTGTTCGTAAAATAAATATACAGTGTTAGTTATAAAATACAACCTCGCACAATTAAAATATTGAAAATAAATAAAGGACAAATATAAATAAAACAGAAATAATACAAAAAACAGCGTAAATACATTTAAACAACAAGCTTCATAATACTGTACTGACATGTGTGTGCCGACTAGGCTGTGACGCTGGTTTTCAATGGGCCCTAGCAATTTATTGTGTTGTAATCCTGCGAGGTTGTTATTATTTTACAAATAACCCTGTATATATATTGACATATGTAGCGAAAATTTCTTTTCAGCAAATTGAATTTCTTTTTGAATTATATTTCTTTACACTCGTTAGTGGACTGAATCTTTATAATTAAGAAACTTAGCAACTAACGAATTACGTTCTTGTTTATTTATGCAATCCTTCCACTTTTCGTACATATGAAACTTTAAGATAGTTTGTTGCTTTTTGTGATGTATTATTAGGTCTATATAAGGAATATCTATTATGTACAGATCAATAAACACATTGTATTTCGGGAATATTATAATAGATTAAAATATTTATCAATGTAGTAACTGGAGTAGTTGAATCACAATTCGTGATTCCTTTGTTTTAAATGACACTTCTATCATGGAATGTAATATATAAATTTTCGAAAGGATTTTATTTTCATTAAAAATGAAATATGGAATTATCGATTGTTGTTTCATTCATGTTCCTGTAATCTGATGAATCACTTGTGCGGTGCATTTGAATGGGTATTTAACTATTACGGACCCGATCGGCTTAGCACAATAAACACGCGAAGGGAAAGTAGGTATTGTATTGCGGAACTGGGTGCATGCGCGCGCGCGGCGGCGGCGCAGCGTCACACCGCGGCGGCTCTCGCGTGTGCGCTTGGCCCCAAGGTGACCGATTGCGGCCCACTACTGCCTATACACCGTACCAGTTTCGTCGATTGCGCTCCTAGCTGTCACATTCCTTTACGTAACCTGTCCCATCGAGACATAACGCGTTGCTCTTCAAGCTGTCACTGTACGTGTAATGTTTCAGTTTAGTTCAATTTTACGTTTTTGAAGTGTGAAGTGATAAAGTTTATAAGTTTATTTGGTGTTCCAGATGCAGCTTGTATTGTTTGCTGTTTGTTTATTGGCGGCGTTAGCGCCATCTGCGTGCCGTCCATACGACCCCGAGGACGATGATCTGAAGAACGTGTTGCCATCTAGCGGCAAGTTCGAGGCGTTTTATCCGCGCGAGGCGCACGGCATTCCGAACGGGTCCTCGCGGCCTGCGCACGGGCATGGCAGTTTCTACAAGCACCGCAATCCGGCGCTAGTGGACGTGAAGAACGCAGCCGCGTACGGCTTCCGGTTTGACGGCATGAGAAGGTTCAACTTCGATGATGAGTAGAATTTATAGCCTTTGTAGCAAATTATAAGCGCTTAGTAATTTTTTTTGCGTTACTTACGGTGTTTTGATCCACGATGTTGATATTTGTTTTCCTTAATTATTGATTATGGGCTTAGAGTATGTAGGTAAGATTGTGTTTATAGACAATATTCAAGCCTGGATATTTTTGCAAATAGGTTAAGTATTCATCTAATGCTTTTATGTCTGTAGCCGCGTATAAACTGTTAAAGACATTCGAAATTTTATTATTATGCTATACCCGTGTTAGCCCAAAAGGCAACAGCTTTATTACACCACTAAAGCTGTCATCCATGACTGCCGTCATGACAAAACACTATAAATTACGTATAGTTTCTATTTCCTCTTCTGAGCCGTAACGTTGCACGCACCGAATGAGAATTAATTAGAGAGATTTCTATCGTGCAATTTACCTTCCCTTGTAAATATCAAAATTATCATGTTCTATCCCGTATATTAGGGCAAGGACATGACATAAGTTATATTATGATTATATGTATAACTAAACCGCATTAAGAATACTATCCGCACCTGAGAAGTATTACACTGTAAGCGCCATTTTTGTAATTTTAAGGGGGAAGCGATTTTGTATCGAAAAGCAGTTTGTACAAATAGGGTAGTTCGAAATCTTATTGAAATTCAATTAGTTTTATTTCCAGCCTTTCTAAATGTTGTACATGCTGTATTTCGACACAAAAATCGCGTCCCCTGTAAAATTACAAAAACAGTACTTCCAGTGTAATGCTTCTCAGGTACGGCTATTTTTTTAAGCACACTATGATATCACTGAAGAAATAAATATATATATATATATACATTGAAATATAACAAAAAAACCTTATTAGTGAAATGTAATACTAATTATATTAGCTAATTTTATAATATTTCTGTAAATAAATGTTTATGAAAAGTTAGCAAGTTGCAATTTTTTCATATAATTCTGTTATAAAGCACGAAGAAAATTAATGTGAATTTATATTAAATACCTTTCAACTATTATCATGCCCTACTGGTCCCATAACGTACTTAGCTCGGTCATTCTCGGACTAGTGTTCAAGTATATTATCGTGTAATTATTAAATTATATTTCACGATACAGTACTCGAATATTGTATATAATATTGCACGATAAAAAATCAAATATAAAATAATATTGCACGATAAAAAAATCTAATACTGAAATAATAAAAATTGCCACGGAAATTAGGTACTGAACATTAGGCCGAGAATAGCTAAGCTATTGTAACATCCATGCGTACTTATGGATAACAATAAATTATAAGTATTATTATATAAAACCCCTTTCATATTACACAATTAAGATATTTTCTATTTTAGTTTTAAGCTTTTTCTAGGCGGAAAACTTTAAGCAATTTATCGCACGTTCCACCTTTCAACTAAAAAAAAGAAGAAACAATAGGATACATAGATATCTAACAAAGAAACAATAGGATACACAGATATATCGAAGAGCAGTGAGTTGAGGGAGCGAACTTATTTTGGTATCTGTTAACGGTCCGATTTAAACCGTAGCTGGTTTTGAACTAGCGCATCTATTATGCGATTGATGTGCATTACATTTGAATTGAATTGTCGTAATAAAGCCGATAATTAGAATTTTAACCTACAACCTGAAATAATTGAAGTTAATCCAAGGTCACCATGTTAAGTATGAACAACAAATATTAAGTAGTTTTTAGTCCTTCGGGATAGGCTAAGGGCGCCTTCAACATAGACGTTCAAAATCATTGCCTTACAATTATATGGACGACGGGTCTAATACAATAACCACGAAAAAAATGTCCCAAGTCAACCTATTTAAACGTAGCGACATATAATATGAATAAGCTAAAACGTTCAATTTAAATTGTAATGTCATCGCAGTACTGTCTAATTTTGCTTGCTTCGCTGTCAGTCGAACAAACGAAGACTAAAGCGTGAATGACGCTCTGTATACGATTTTAACGCCCTATAAGTTCGGACACTTTTTAGCGCGGACCCGACGTCCATATAATTGTAAGTCAATGTTAAAAATACTAATTTTCATACAGTATTTCGAAGCGCAGTTGCGATGCCACTGCCGTGACACAAGCGCGCCCATTTTGCAGTCACCACAGACCACATAAATACTTGTAAGTCACAATTTAGTGATCTAAAAATTTACTGAAGCGCTACGGACGCACGGCTTCTACAAGCAGCCAATTAGAAGGCGCCCGTAGGCATTTAATTGTTCGTCCTAGGTATGGTCGGGTACAATAAACTGGAAGTAAAGGAGATCTGCCGTTAGTTACAGGTATTTTTGAATTGCTACGGGGCCAGCAATATACAACAGAGGAGTATTGGGAAAGTAAACTTTTAGCTCTAACGAATTATGTTTTGCCTGTATAGTTAGTGTTACGTTGTGACGCAAATAAATAAATAAAATTATCCGTACTGCCAAGACTTCGAGTGTAAATTTTTCTTCAATAGTTTTTTTTTAAATTTTTACCTTAGATTCTCACCAATCAAGTTGAGTAGTGATCATTGAGTAGTCAAAGGTTCCACTATACTCTTGCCTCTTCATATAAATTTAGTATCTATCCTCGTTTTAATATCCTATTCTGACTTTTTTCGCGGGAAATCGTTAAATCTTGACGGTGGCCATTTTGAAAATCGAAAAATATTTAAATGATATTCATATATTTAATAATTGTAATATTTGCGCGCGCAAATGTCCAGAACTGCACAAAAAGAAAAATAAGAACGATTGATGCATTACGGCATTCCGCCTAGTATATTCTGTCATTGTATATTAAAAACAAACATCAGAATATACTTTCGCGTGTACAAGCGCGTCCATTTAATACAGTATTCATCTTAGATTAGTGGCGAGTGTAAGACTGATCTTGCTTAGTGGTTATACCACATAAATGACATTAGGCAGTGGAAAGACGGACGATATGTTCTCAAGAATGTACTTACGATAAAAAAGCACCGTTAACGCCGTTATCGACGTCAAATGACACTCGTGACTCCCAATTTATCTAAACAAGACTCTCCAGCCTTTTACAATCAATAAAACACTATCGTATAACTCTATGTTTCGTCTACAGCTACTAGCAGCCTTAGAGGAAGCAATTAAGTATCTGTATAAACTTTACGACGGTCTATTATTATTACTTTTGAGTTTTGTTTACAGTTTACTGTTTGAGGTGATTAGTCCATTCAAGACCTGTCCTAGAGAGCAACCGGTTATAAATTGTTTCAAAATGTAGCAAAATAATGTTGTGTAATTAGGTAATTTAAATTAAATATTCTTGTATAGAATCGAAAATGCGGAATGTAAGTGCGAGCACGTTACATAATTTTATGTGGGTAACACTTCTAAGGGTAACACTGTTTAGAAGGTTATTTTTCTTAGAAACCTAGAAATAAGGTTCTTTTTTTAATATTAGTTTTATGGCATCGGAATAAATCCATCAAGCCAAATCTTCGAAAATTATTCTTCATATCTTTTGAAATACCTTCGATTTTTTCCCTTCGTTCCGTTTGGAGCAGGCAATGGACAGAGACCATACTGCGCGAACTCATGTTACCATGTTTGTTGCATAGTGACGTTTTCGTGAGCGAGTCACTGAAATAGCTCACGAAAACGTCACGATTTTTATGATAGTTTTAGTGTAATGACACTAAAACTATCATAAAAATCTGACATAACAATAAATTTTAACTTTGTTCAATTGATACAACATCCTTGCTGTATTATGCTGGCATCCGTACTTGATTATACTGCAACATAAATACAGATGGGTTACGAATTTACATTTGGAGTGCATGAAAGAGCCTCCCCGCACTACATACTATTGTTTTTCTGTACGCATGGCACACCCTTTTTATACGCTATGAATACCCTGCCGCGTTATTTGGGACTCTCCTTCGGCGATAAAAGCTCGTCCTGTGGATTCTCGGAGGTCTACCCGCAAAAATTTGTGTATTCGCTCTCTCCCACTGATACCGGTTCGTAGGATTCTATTGTAAGACTCACCACTCACCCCGCTGATTGGCCTTTTTCGCGCACCCTCCTCACGTTAACAACTATCTTGTATACCTATTAGCAGGTCTATTTACGACGTTGGTAAGAATTATAGTGTATGCCATCAATACGATAAGAAGAATCGAATTTACATCATATTCGTTTTTACCGTTTAAATCATTGACTTACAATTATAATGACGTCGGGTCCGCGCTAAAAAGTGTCCGAACTTATAGGGCGTTAAAATCGTATAAAGAGCGTCATTCACGTTTTAGTCTTCGTTTGTTCGACTGACAGCGAAGCAAGCAAAATTAGAAGTACTGCGATGACATTACAATTTAAATTCAACGTTTTAGTTTTTTCATATTCCTTTACATGTCACTACGTTTAAATAGGTTGACTTGGGACATTTTTTTCGTGGTTATTGTATTAGACCCGTCGTCCATTTATTTGTAAACCAATGGTTTAAATGCAACATTTATCGTTACCATACATAACTACGAGTTTTCGATTCTATACAAGCAACTATGAAGTTAATTCCGTTGTCTATTGCGGGTGTAAAAATAGACAAAACAAACCAGTCGCTCAGTTCCTCTTCCCACCTCAGCGAAACCACGGAAAGCAACTAGAAACTTTTTATAGATTTACAACTGCTGGTCGTATTGTTGACGACGTTTCTAAACATTATTCAATGAAATAATTACACCATGTAACACTACTTTTGTTTTTTCGTTATTAATAACATTTTCTAAGTTAATTTTATCGCAAAAACATGAAAAATCTTTATTTCGCTGTAAAATCTTTGCATTTTTGTCAGAACAAGGAACAAATACTTATTTGCATAAATACATGAAAAATTTCTGATTTCTCTTTATTTAAAGACAAAAAGTGACCATTATATTTCAATTCGATAGTATATTTCCAAAACTCTACAAATAGATCACAAAGAACTTAGAAATATGTAGTGAGATTTGCAAGATTATGTAAATACCCTTATGTGGCTATGTGAATAGGCAGCTATGTACCTAAATACCACTGTGAGAACAGCAAAAGCAAAATAGCTATTCTTTTCTATATCCTTGTTGCTTACTTAACAGAAGCCAATACTGTCAAAGCTTGAAAATTTGTTGTAATTTTTAGTGTTATTTTTAAAAACTAGTTATTTAAATGAATGATTATTGTATTATTTAGTCCATGTTTATTTATTTACTTATTAGCAACATTAACATTAGGCGTGTGCACAACACATTTTTATCTTATTTGACTTGGGTGTTCCACGGTGTAAATGCAACAATTATGGTGTTGACGGTTAATATAAATTAACAGCAATCACAAACTAATGAAACATTTTTGACAAATTAACATACGTCATTAATATAAATTCGTTATCAATAGAAGTGAGAAATACTATAAGGATTTAATTAATATTGACTGTCTTAAGCATTGACTTACAAATAAATGGACGACGGGTCTAATACAAAAACCACGAAAAAATGTCCCAAGTCAACCTATTTAAATGTAGTGACATGTAAAGGAATATGAAAAAGCTAAAACGTTGAATTGAAATTGTAATGTCATCGCAGTACTGTCTAATTTTGCTTGCTTCGCTGTCAGTCGAACAAACGAAGACTAAAGCGTGAATGACGCTCTGTATACGATTTTAACGCCCTATAAGTTCGGACATTTTTAGCGCGGACCCGACGTCCATATAATTGTAAGTCAATGGTCTTAAGAGAAATAATCTAAAAGTAAATGTTTCAAAAACAAAGCTCATACAAATTTGTAATTATAATGGAAAGCCCCAGAAACTCTCTGTAAGTTGTCATGGAGATGAAATTGTGGAATGCTCTTCCAGCAATTTTCTCGGCATAGTATTGGACTCTTAACTGACATCGAAACCACAGGTTGATTCAATATGTGCAAAGATGAATCGATTTGTATTTGGTTTACATCGTCTAACGCACATATGCGATCAGAGGACTGACGTCTTGATGGCCTACCATGCATTTGTCTGCTCAAGCTTGCGGTATGGCCTCATCATCTGGGGGAACTGCGTAGAGCTAAACCGTGTGTTTGCTATCCAGAAAAAATGTGTCAGAGCTATATGTAGAGTAGGTCCGCTCGAATCTTGTAGACCGTTTTTTAGAAAGCTAAATCTTCTAACGCTTCCCGCCATGTACGTGTATGAGGTATGCATGTATGTTAAAAAAAACTTGGTCTTATTTACTAGGAAACGTGAAGTATGTAATTGTTTAACTAGACATCCAAACCGCGTAGCTGGCCCCTTCCATAAGACTACTTGCTTTAATTGGAATTGCTACAACATGTCTATACAAATACATAATACTTTGCCTGCAGCTATCGCAGACTTACCTATAAAAATATTTAAAAAAAAGTTATTTGATTTGCTATGTGATCTGTGTTTAAATGGTATCAAAGATTTTTTAATAACAAAAAGAAATTGACATTTTGTTTGTATTTGACATTTTGTTTATATTTGTGCTGTTCTTACTTCTTTGATATTGTTTAATTTATGTTTTCATTGCTGTTGCTATTTATTGGCATTTTTAATTGTTTAACTTCAATTTATTTTAATATATGCGTGCCAGTATCTGGTGCAAAACGTGTTCTTGACACCTTGTATAATAATATCTTTTGTTACCGAGTTTGCTTGTGAATAAATATTTCATTTCATTTAATTAATTAAGTTTCTTTTGAAGCAATCGATGTTGTAATACGTTACCATTTAACGTTATAATTATCACGTAACGTACATGTTAGTAAATAGACAATACGCCTACAATATGTAATGTGGTCAAAGTCAAAGTTAAGCGATCTTTATTTCATAACTAAACAAATTACACTAGAAATTGTCACACTGATTAAACTCCACGACTCATTTGTAAGGGAGATTCCCCTGAGAAGAATGAGCATGAAACTCTAGGGGTTGCTCTTTGTGAATATACATTTGAATACACTTTGTATCATTACAATATTTTTTTAATATCAATCGGAATCTTATTAAAGAAGCTCCATATATTGTCCCATTAAATGAATTTAAGACTTTAAGAAGTTGGTATAGCGTCTGGCACAGTACGTTGATTCTCCAGGAAGCCCTAGCCCAATCCCCCAATGGATCTTTGTGAACTCAGCAGTTCATTAGAATTCCCTAAGTTAAATGTATGAGAAGTTGCAATCACTTCTTGAAGTTAGGAAACTATGAAATACTGGCTCAAGAACGACGACGTTAGAAAAATGTGGTCTGTGTTCAGTGGAAGACAGCGTACTAACAATTCTAGCGAAAGCTGGAATTCAGGATTAATTAAAATGATTGGCCGTAAACGCCCCAACATTATACAATTGTTAAATACACTGAAAAGAGTTTCTGAACAATAGCTAAAAAAAATTAAATTATTATATTATATATCATAAATTCGTCCAAGAAGAAGTATAGTTGGAAATATTGAATAATGATATAACTGTAGGACAGTTTTTAGATATAGTTAGGCAAATGATAATAACAATTTAACGCAGCTTAGTTTATTACAACTAACCACAGGTCGCTGCAGTTTCATTTGTTTTTCGGCTCTTTTTCATCCGTTTTTCACCTTTATTATTTCCCTTTAATAAATATAGACAAGAGTGCATTGTGTGAATAGGGCTTAACGTTATGTATCCGCGTCAGGGGTATTCTAATGAACTATTGAGTTCGCAAGGATCCTGGTGGACGAGAAGACGTCGCGTCGTATCCGGCCGGATCGAAGGAATTTTTTCTGAGCGTTCGATCTTTGTATTAATAATTATAACAAACTAGTGGAGTAATTTCACACAAAAAGTAATTGAATATCAATTCAATAAAAATTTAAATCCAAGTTTTATTTTCTAGTATTTAAGCTTTTATTGGATTTTTTACCTTACCTGTATATTATCAAAATAAAAAACAGTAGAGGAGGCGTATTGAAGTCATGATTTAGTATCTTATGTATTTAATGGAAACAAGAAACTTTGTAAGGAAAAATATTAATAATTTTGAATTTGTTAAAATTGATCGCCGAAATACAAACTTAATCTTACCAACACTACGTGTCGAAATGTATTGAAATTGACCATAATATAGAGCAGTAAAAATCTATAAAAAATTCCCTGACACACTAAAAACAATAGAAAGAAAGACTATTAAATAATATTGCTTCCCTTGTTTAATCATTAACTTGTATTCAAAATGTATTATTAATTTCAACTCATAAGAATTATGATTTGTTATACCCTTACTGGGTGCATGTAACATTTTAAATGTAACGTGTCTACCAATGCAAATAAATAAATAAACAATAAATAAAAAAAGGTAAACTATATTGTTTTTGTTCCCTCTAGGTTGGTATCTGTGGTTGGTTCGACTGGCGATTGTTTTTTCTATTGAGTCTAAATCAGTTGTGACGAGAAATACCTATAATGAAAAGACTGCAAATTTTGCACGTCTCGACAGATTGTACGCCTAAACAGATTGTACGCCCCGGTCATTCTCGAACTAGTGTTCACTACCTAATTTCCGTGGCAATTTTTATTATTTAAATTTAATATTCAATTACATTATCATGTATCGTGCAGTATCATTAAATGACATTGCACGATAAATAAATCGAAAACACTAGACCGAGAGTGATCGGTCTAATGTTTGGTCGGGTACAGTGAAATTATACTTATTTTCGTAACTATTTTTTCGAATCTAAACAGCGTTTATTTTTTAATTAATATAATGGAGCGTGTAACCGTTCCGAAATATCGGGAAAATAAAAAGAAATCTTATCGTGGTAAGAAACCTGTAATTATGTTACGTGGTATAAAACCACGAAAGTCTTAAAATCTATACTTACAGGTACTTACTTACTTTTTGTTTAATTTTGAAATCGTGTTTTTCAATTCCACAGTTTTGCGTTACGATAGTATTTGGTATCGTGTGCGACATGCTTACTGATGACTTATACTACACTAATTTGTCCTGTTCATTAGGATTTGGTGGATGGATGTCCTTAGCACAGACATTCATTATTTATATTGGCTTTTTTGGGGATCAGTTGCGCCCTATAAGCGGTGTAACGTTCACCCTCGGTAACAAGCGCAACGGACCGCGAGCGCAGCGCACTTCCTATCCCAAAAAGGCCCTGTCAAAACACTTAGCCGGCAAGAAAAAAGTGTGAAATTATCTTAAGTGGTCAGTGTCTACGAAACTCCCTTTTAAAATCGGGCTAATATAACGGTACGTTCTAAGTAAAGATACAAGTGAAGATAAGTTAATAAGATTATTATTATACCACATGTTGGGGTCGGGGACCGGCTTTTAGGGAAAGAATGTTTCTGAAACCCGTGTATAAAAAACGAGTGGAGTCCCGGTGTCGGTCATTCGATGTCCGACCTGAGCGCGCGCATCTTCGTTCCCGAATAACAAGCCTTTTTTGTGTCAAGCATCCTCAATCCTTCATTGGGCACCGACTCCAGTTCGCAGGCAGGGCTTCCAAGGGGTGAACGCTTTCCAATATCAAAGTTACCCGGTCGTAGTGCGATGTATCCGGACACTAATGCAGTGGTAAGTCACCACTCAATATTATTCCTATTGTGTATTTGCTTTTTGAATTTTATAGCGTTTGTTTGTTTGTATTTATTGTTAGAGAAAATTTCGTATCAACTACCTATTAACTTTAGAGTTTATAGTACATACCTACGTCATATGCGTTCATAGATGTGTATAATCTCTATCGTGATATTGTTTTACGTAAATTTGTGGCTTTAACTGACTTCAAAAAATAGGAGGAGGTTCTTTATTTCGGCTGTATTTTCTTTCATATGTTTGTTACGCGATTCTCCGGCCTATTATTGTACGGATTTTGATTATTCTTTTTTGTTGGAAAGAGGGTACCTCAGTAATGGTCCCAATTAATATTGAACTAAATATTCTACCTCTATGGGTGGTAAACTAGGGGATGAATCCGGTTTCGCGTTATTTCCGGTGACCGATTGCAATAAAACTTGGCAAATAGATGTAATTTTACGAACATTTGAGGTCGGCTTTTTTTTTGTAACGAAGTTATGCATGATTATTAGGCAAATCCGCTAACTGTTAAAACTTTCTTTAAATATCGGACTTTGTATAATTAGTAGAAATGTTTTGCTGCACACGCAATACTACGTCCCACTGCAGGGCACACGTATTAAAAAAGAAAGAAAATGGGAAGGAAAAAAGAAACAATCATTCATATCCCATAAAAAGCGTCGTGTGTTTATGGGGTGTTTATTGAACAATTTGTCTATTGTCGGTTAGAATTTCAATTTGAGAGGCGGCTCTGCGCCCGCGCCGCACCGCATCCTGCAAGTCATGCCGTGCTTTAACGCCTCTATTATGACACCCGCCGACAATGGAATAAAGATATCTAAATAACTGAATGTAATTTGTAAAATAAACTCGACATATTTTTATAAGCCGGTGCTTATAAGATTTGGTTTCGTGCAAGTGTTTAGGAACGTAGTTCAACAAAACTTTTTGAGTGTTGTATATGAAATAGCGTTTTTTAGTGTACTTATTTTTAAATATTTGTATATTATGTGAATTGTATTTCACAACTTCATAACATTGCATTGACTTACAAATAAATGGACGACGGGTCTAATATACACAAACCACGAAAAAAATGTCCCAAGTCAACCTATTTAAACGTAGTGACATTTAAAGGAATACGAAAAAGCTAAAACGTTGAATTTAAATTGTAATGTCATCGCAGTACTGTCTAATTTTGCTTGCTTCGCTGTCAGTCGAACAAACGAAGACTAAAGCGTGAATGACGCTCTGTATACGATTTTAACGCCCTATAAGTTCGGACACTTTTTAGCGCGGACCCGACGTCCATATAATTGTAAGTCTATGTAACATTGTGTCACCTATTTTATCACCTGCTTGTGGGTCCGTTGTTACTAAAAACAATCGACTGTCATCATTTGAATAAAGAGTCAGTGACCTATTATATAGCGTGGCAAGTACAGTGGCATGATATGAAATGTTACAAAATAATATCTATGTCATGATCATGAGTGCTGCCGCGTCGGCCGTTTACCGATTATCCACGCTTTGGACAAATCACTTTTTAATGCTACATTCAATCAGCAAATCGTAACGCGTGTATTCAGTTTAATATTTTTACTTATGGATTAATTTGTATAAGCTTTATATTTAATTTATTTAGGCACATACCACACGTTATCTATTAGTGACGTAATAAAATGTATACGACTCGGGTCTCTACGATTATATACAGGGTGTAAATTTAAGACAGGGCCAGCTAGATTAATCGTCGTTGTTTTCCTGTACCTGACTACAACGATAAGAGGCTTATTTTTAAACGTTTAAACGTTATGTTTTTTTTTAAAAAGCGTGATTTTTTAAACACTTTTTAGTTTGAAGCTAACAAAATCCTTTAAGCGCATGGACTTTTACGTTAAAAAAGCTTGCAACGTTGTGTTGATAGCGAAAAGCAAAAGTACACCACTAAAGGTTTTTTTTGTAAATTACGAGTTATATTTTATTTATGATATAACATTTTCATATTAACATTTTGTTCATTGGCGTTTAAAAGCGTTGAAAAACATGAGTTGTTCAACTTTGTAGTTGTTAACCGTTGAAATGAAGAAAACTGCTTATTTTTTAACGTTAAAACGTACGTTTAAAAAGCGTGCTAGTAAAAGCGATTTTCACACGCTTTTTAGTTAGACGCTTAAAAAGTCGTTTAGAAAAACGTTTAAGCGCATAGACCAACGCTTACGCTTAAAATGAAAAGCAAGAGCGCGCTTTTCATTTCAATTTTAAAAAGCAGACTTTTTTAAGTGCTTTTCGTTTAAACGACCACCTTTAACAACGATTAAGGTAGCCGGCCTTGCTGTCCCATCTCAAATTTACACCCTGAATATACTCCGAAACGGTCACAGTGTTTACACGTCTACACATGAACTAAGTAAGCGACATGAAACGGGACATAGTGGCTTTTATATATTAATTTTGTATGTTCAATGTGAGGTCAAAGTCGTACAATCATGCATGCATGTTTTTTTATAATACTAAGTGGCGGAAAGAACAAGTCGTGCATCTTGTGGTGAACGGGATGCCTGTCCATAACAGTGACAGTGCACTGTCACTGCGCCCGACACCCTGAGACATGAGTTGACAAGTCCCATGTGCCTGAAATTTCTCCAGCACCCCTACCCTTCGAAACTGGAACGGAGTAATGCTCACATTTCTGTTAGGCGGCAGAAATAGGTAAGATGGCAGTTCTACTGCTACTAATTTCTTTTTTAAGTTAATCAAATGCGTTGAGATAGTTACAATTACAAATTTTTCGCACTTCCCTGTTAGTACATAGGTTTTTGTGTACGAGCGTGTAATTTTAAATCAAAATAGCTCTATTAAATGTTAGTAGCAGTAGAGCCCCTTGTAAAAGAGTTCGTCTAAGGAAGTACTGCCATCTTACCCATTTCTGCCGCTACGCGGTAATTTGATTAGTGAAATTACAGGCACATGGGACTTGTCAACTTATGTCTCAGGGTGACGGGTGCAGTGGCAATACCCCTCAGATCTTTGCGATTTAAATCTCTGAGTGACCATGCAACTACTATGAACAGGCGTGTCGCTTACACCCAGACACACGACTCGTTCATTCCGTCATATCATAAAAAAATGTAAATAATGGATTAAAATATAATAATGTCGCAAGTACTTACAATGTAACAGCGTGAGACCCTCTCCGCTGATGTTGCCATGCTCTTACGGATTATCATGTTGTCCTATAGTAGTATGTATCTATTTGTTACTTACCTACGATTACAAATGTGCAATATGATAATGAATTAGTAAATGTGCGATAACACTGTGTAATTAATGTGTAAATTATGATCATAACTTTTTTATAAAAAAAACCGGGTTCAGAAGTTCGTGGAAGTGCATCTACTTATTTGCCAAGTTTTGTTGAAATCGGTTACCGAAAAGTGAGCGAAATACGGATTCATCCCCTAGTTTGTCACCCTCAGAGGTGGAATATTTTCTTCTAATTTAAATAGGACGAATACCCTCTTTTCAGCAAAAAAATTCATCAAAATCGGTTCACAAATAAGACAGAGACACAGAGACAGAGAGAGAGACAGAGTAATTGCGTAACATAAACACAAAAAAATACAAAAGAATTGAGAACCTCCTTCGTTTTTTCAAGTCGGTTAAAAATAGTCTTTGAACCGTTGTTTTTTGGAACCGATACTCTGAAACAATAATATTATGATACACCATCTAACACGATTTTTATTTCTGGGGTGTCAATATAAATTCGTTTCTGACATAAAAACGTGAAAATACTTTATTGCCCTTCAAAAACATTGTTTTTGTGGTCAGTATAAGGGAAAGTTCAAATTTGCGTTCCATTAATTAAACGTACAAAGTTTCGGGTTTCTTTTTATTTAAAAACTAAATGAGAAATGAAATGTTGCTTTATTTTCTCATCGTAAACAGGTTTAAGAGTATAGGACCTTATAGGTTAAAACAAAACAAAGATTAGATAAAGTGTTTTGTGAGAGACTGATGTCTGAGATTGGTACAGAAAAACCTCGGTTCTGGCTTTGTGGTTTAAACACAGGAGATTCCTAATTATTTAATATAAAAAAATATTTGTGGTGTACTAAACAAAATGCTTAAAACCTCTAAGACTTAACTCTAAGAATCTCTGTATAAATAATGAATGAATGTGTGTTTGTAAGGTGCGTGTGTTACTGATTAGGTGTATTGAAAGTATGGTGCGTTTGGGGTGTATGCATGGTACGTATAGTGTGCGAATGTGTTTAGGCAAGAGAATTACTAGAACAGTTAAGAGGAATGTAGTGCTATTTGAGGATAAAAAGTAATTGCTCCGTGTCGTCATAATTTAGGGTCGTACTCCAGTTGGTGGTAGTCTTTTTAGAGAGTGACTTTGATGCGCGCCTTGTGTTTAATTTGTTGTATGTACAAATAGGGTGCGTGGAGGCAGAAGAAACGCTGAGAAAAACTGGTATTTACGGTTTTGGTTTGACAGGCCGCTCCCTTTCTACGTTTATCTTTAGTTACATTGGGTTCATATACAAATATTATAATTTCAAACCAATATATACAAAATGTGAACCTACAAATGAGTCGACTTGCAAAATATGTAAATATCACTATGTAGCTATGTGAATACGACTGTGACAGCCACAGAAGCAAAGTTTCTGGGATATATCTACTCTTTTTAACCGACTTCAAAAAAAGGAAGAGGTTGTCAATTCGACTGTATGTTTTTTTTTGTATGTACTCAATAACTCTGGCATTTGTGAATCGATTTTGGTGATTCTATTTTTGTTGGAAAAAGGGTACCTTACCGGTACCGGTAATCTATTTCAATAAAACTTGGCAAATAGATGTAATTCCATGTACTCTTGAGGTCAGTTTTTAGTACTCTGTACTTTTTGATTATCTACATACAATATTTGCTTCAGAAACCAATAGTGTTAAACCTGAAACAGAACTTCTTAACTCAAGTGACAGAACAGTTTTTAAAAATTTGTTACGTAGTGTAATCTATACGTGATGTAAACTGTGGCAGCTTAATAAATAAATAATTGAAGACAACGTTCCAATCCTACGCTAAGTACTTAACACAAAACAAGAACTGCTCGACAACGATCATCCTTTTCTAGAACATAATTATCCCCTCTAACGAGGGATTGACTGACATCTGTTTTTAACTCCATAATTACGAAAAGCGGTCGAGAGTATGAAACAAAAGTGATGATCAATCTTCCAGCTTATTACTTGAGATGCCGTTAGATAAATAGACTATGGAGTTTAGAGACGTGGTATAAACAAACAAAAAATATGGGTACAGTTTATTTTAATACTCACAAATTCATTTAAGAGGCAATGTATACGATTCTATGATAAATTTCCCATCGACATTGTTTTTAACCGACTTCAAAAAAGGAGGAGGTTCTCAATTCGACAGTATGTTCTTTTTTTTATGTATGTATGTTACGCGATAACTCCGGTATTTGTGAACCGATTTTCATGATTCTTTTTTTGTTGGAAAAAGGACCCCCGTCCTTCCATAGTGGTCCCTTTTCATTTTGAAGAAAATGACCCACCTCGAAGGGTGGCTGTTCACGCATGAAGATTCACTTTTTATAAATAGCGCCTAACTTTAATTTAGGAGCACTTACTTTAATGGTTGATTTGCTATTTCTCCAATTCAAGGCGTTTTTCCCTCGATATACTTTGAGTAGTGTCGTAGTGAGAACCTATTTTTATTATCTCCAGTATCAAGTCCTGTATAGTGGCGAACTAGGGGATATTTCAATAAAACTTAGCAAATAGCCGTAATTCCACGTACTTTTGAGGTCGGTTTTTTTAGTACTCTGTACTGAGATTATTATAAGATCAAGTCACGGGACGTACAAGTCGTGTGCCTGGAACTAAGCGACACGCCTGTCCATACCAGTTGCAGTGCCACTCATAGTTTTAAATTGCAAAGATCTGAGGCGCATTGCCAAGAGACACAAGTGCACAAGTCTCCTGTGTCTGTAATTTGAACCATCACCCTTACCCTTCAAAACCGGAACGCATTAATTCTCACATTACTGCTTGGCAGCAGACATAGGTGGCAGAACTTCCCCGGGCGAACTTCACAAAGAGCTATACTGGTATTAAACTACTGATATTCAATATATGCCATTCACCGGGTTTAAAACTGAGGTGAAACATAAACTTATACAGCTTCTACGGACATGGATGACAAAAATACGAGGCAGTGACCCGCTGAGATCTTACAGATTTGAAAAAATATTGTAAAAATGTTAAATACTTTTTTATGATACCCAGTGACGGGACGAACAGATTGTGTGCTCGGTGGTAAGCGACACACCTGTCCATAGCAATTGTAATGCCACTCAGGGCTTTAAATCACAAAGATCTGAGTAGCGTTGCCACTGCTCCTGTCACCCTGAGATAATGTGTTCACAAGTCTCACGTGCCTGTAATTTCACCAGCACCCTTAAACCTTCAAAACCGGAAAGCAATATAGCTTAAATTACGCTTTGCGACAGAAACAGGTAAGAAGAACAGGGAGCTTTTCTGCTACAAATGTTTATTCATAAAGAGTAACCCTTAGAGTTTCTAACTTAGAGGAATCTGCCTTACGGATGATGATGATAGCAGAGTTTACCCATATGACGATTACAAGTGCGATTTGTTTACCTAAGACATAAAGATTATTTGGGTTTGAATTTAATAAAAACTCAACGATGTTGTAAAAGTATTCCTTTTTTTTGGACAAAAATTTGTTTCAAAAATTTTGTTCGTTCAGAAACAACAGATTTGTTTGGATTTGTTACTAATTAAATTATTCAGTCCAATTGTAAGAGAAAAACGTTTCTCCTAGAAGCGTGGCTGTGTTCGTTTACTCGTGTACCTAATTAAAAACATAGATCGTATAGAAGTTTAGTAATTAGGTTTATGATTTTTTTTTAATTACTGCAGTACTTATAATGTCCAATAAGAATTAAAATTGAATCAAAAACTATCGTTCACAAAAAGTAACATTTTGGATGCGATTTGAGTTTACGTATTTAAAAAAAATTTATTTAACACACTTTTCAATAAATATCAAATACGCACAGCGTTGTCGAATACATTTCTAACCACACACATAAATTTTACAAGCCAAAAAGCCTCGCTTCAATCTAAAAAATGAAACTAATTATCACATAATACATAAAACTATCTCAAATCTTTCAGTGGGAGTCGTACAAGGCGACTAAAATCCAGGACAAGCGCTACTAACGTCCGGGAAGATTACGTCTTGGTTTATAGATAGGCGGAATTTTATTCATTGTACAAAAGAACTAGGAAGTTTAAAATGATTTAGTATTAAATAACACCGGAAAAGTCTCTGTTCTTTGTTCAGTTACGTATCACTAATTTCCAAGTGACTTTAAAAAGCTTTGTTACATTTTAATTCCGATGCAATTGTAGATAAACAATGGTTAGAAATTCAAAGTTATTTTATATACAATGCGCGTACATACGTAACAAGATACAATATCGTGTTAAATATCACGTAGCCTAAATAATTGGAGTAGATAGTAAGAAATTGGTGTTTTGTATAAAAGATACGCGTGCTATCAACCCAGCCATCTTGAAGGTATTTTTCTAAAGGACTTGTGTTGTAGAAATTTTAGAAACAGTAGAGCTCAGTATAAAAGAGTTCGTCCAGGGAAGTACTGCCACATTACCTGTTTCTGCCGCCAAGCAGTAATGTCAGGCCATTCTACCACAGAGGTCGTCATAAACAAAGCAAGTGTGGATTGGAGAGTTGAAAGAGGTTGTGGAGGTGCTGCCGGTGCTGGGGGCGTTCTGGTGGATTATAACGGTGTGTAGCCTGGATAGCATTAATAGCCTCCGCAGCCTCGCAGCCTCCAACATCTTATTTAGTAATTTTAGCAATTCAAACG
This sequence comes from Hyposmocoma kahamanoa, assembly GCF_003589595.1. Taxonomy (NCBI): domain Eukaryota; kingdom Metazoa; phylum Arthropoda; class Insecta; order Lepidoptera; family Cosmopterigidae; genus Hyposmocoma; species Hyposmocoma kahamanoa. The sequence continues at coordinate 1,770,728 of NW_020656001.1, forward strand.
TTGAAAGTCCAGTTTATAGATATTTAATCGGTTTTGACAAATATTTTCTTTAAAACGTAAACTGTAAAAATATAGCTAGTAAACGATTGAAAAAGATAAACAATGGTATGTTCGCTACCGCGGTCGCGCAGAGAGTGACGATGGAAAAAAAACAAAATCAGAATGCGAGGTAAAATGGAACAATTTTTAATTTAAATATGAGTAGAAGAAGAAAACGATACGATACGAATGGAGAGAGGCGACACAAAAAGGTGGGATGACGGTATAAGGAGGTCACAAGGTTAACCTCAGCGAATGTATTTCAATTACACTGAGGATGTTTTTAGCCAGCTTAGGAGTACCCTAATTAAGGCAAGTCACCGGAGGAGAAGCGAGAAAACTGTTTTGCTAAATGAAAGGGTTTAGGTATTTAGTATTAAATAACGGTATTACAACAAATATACGATGCACATAAAGATATTGTCTAAAATATGTGCTAATTTGTTACACGATACGATATACTTTATCCGATCATATATAATCCTGAAAACAGCTAAAAGTCTAAAACGATTTATTTAAGACTAAAATATCTGACTTTGTACATCATTTTTATATAATAATAATAATAATATAATAAATTTCTTTATTTCGGACTTAAATTATCCATAGTATGTTAATAACAGCAAAAACTTAAAGTAAGGTTAGTACAAACAAAATGAAAATTCTAAAACCACAACTACAGCTCCCATTGGGCCACACCTTTTGTTTGACTCATCCAATATTCTGCAATTGGACAGTCAAACCTCCAAGCGATAGCGTTCAGAATGCTGTTGGTACTTTTCCGGATGCGACTCCACAGGGCGACAATCCTCTTTCGCATGACGGCTTGGAAGCCGTCCGTACGAGCTTCCGCAAACATGCCCGACGCGCTACACCTACTTGGCAGTCCCAACAGCATCCTAAACGCGTTATTGTACTGTACTTTATATGGGATTTCTCTTTAATTACTACAGAGAACCTGCTAAATTTTGGCTTCCAATCGTAGCCCTATCGTTATTCAATTTATCCCAAAATTTGCAAATTGCTCAGTGGTTAGTCGATACGCCGCGCCGCCTGCTGCCCGTTAGGCATTGGTTTATCGTCAGTCGCCATCGGGCGCTTGTCGACGTCGAATCTGTGTTAAATTTCCTCCGCCTGTTCTTACTTTATTCATATTAATTTACATCGCGCGGATTAAACCCACACCTCAACTCCTATAACAGTATTTTTTTGTTTAAAAAACCGATCTTGATAGTTTGCTTAACGGGTTTTTATTGAAATCTAAATGCATCTATTTGCAAAGTTTCATTGCAATCGGCTGACGGATAGTGCGCGAAACGGATTCATCACCTAGTTTGCCACCCATAGAGGTGGAAAATTTTCTCATATGGGACCAATATACAAGTCTTTCCAACAAAAAAAGAATCATCAAAATCGATTCAGTAATGTCGGAATAATCGTGTAACATACACAATAAAAAAAATTGTCGAATTGAACACCTAATTTTTTGAAATCGATTAAAAATCTAGGCTCAAGTTGCAACCTCGCCTTAACTTAATAACAATGTACCTATTATAGTTTAAGTTTCAAAAATGGCTCTCAAATGAAGTTGATATTTGGCTGTGTTGATTATTGAGTTTGCCGACCACAGCTCTAAAATGTTAAAGTTACATTTTTTTTTAATTACGTAATTTTACTACACTTCAAAGCCATTCGTTAAATCACATTACATTCCTAAGTATTACGACAGCTGTTTTAAACTAAACTTACTTTCATTTTCTGCCTCTCTACGACAGGACTTCGTAGTTTTATTTTCAAGTTACGTACACTCGATGTAATACTTTTGCCCATTATTTTATACCATACAATAGTGGGAATATAATGACTGTGGAATCCGGTTCTTATTATAATAAACAGTAGGTACTTTGTTTATTTGTCAATGTTTTCTTTTTCAGATGCGTTTCTTGTTGAGTGTGGCTTTAATTGCATCTTCGGAGGCGTTCTTCCTCAAATGGGGTTCAGATTCCACGTAAGTATCAACGCGCTTCTTTAATAATTACCTATGCAGTTTTTATTGTGTAATGGTGTTGCATAAACGCGAATTTTCTAGAAGGTTTGCTTGCGAATTACTTACCGCCTGCGTGCCTGTATAATAAGCAATTTGTCATTGTACAACCAGTAAACATCATTAATTAATAAACATCATTACTGTAGTACAGACGACAGCATATCAAGTTACACATTAACGGATCTTGTTCCGCAAGCGAAGTTTGATATGCCTGTTGATTGTACAAACAACTTATTGTAAGCCTGGGTCAGCTGATAAATAATATATGAGGGGCATTGCCTCTGCACACGTCAATTTATGACATAAGTTGATAAGTCCCATGTGCCTGTAATTTCACCAGAACCCTTACCCTTCAAAACCGGAACACATTGTTGCTTGGCGGCGGCAGTACTGTGGCAGTACTTATCTGGACGAATTCTTTCACATATGTGGTCTGTGAGCTCTACTGCTACTACTAACTAAAATATGACATATATCCCGAAAGCTGTAGAAAAAAATAGTGCTGTTATTTCTTTTATAGATTAATGATCTTGTATAACATTAAGATCATTGTTATAGATAATATACATTACACTGTATGAAGATTTTGAGATCTTATATTGTTCTACAACTAAAGAAAATAAAACAAATAATAATTTAAAAAATCTTGAAACGTGTTTTACCGATATAAAACGGGGATTATATTATTACATTTTTGTCCCAAATCTGACCTTTTGCCACAATATTATACAACTATTACAGCGTTTTATGAGATGTATATACATATAAACTACTAAACACGAGTCATCGTAAATTTGTTTGTGACAATGACATAGATAATTTTTGTTTTCAAAATGTGATATGGACTTGAATTGGGTAATGTATAGTCAGTCTTTTTATTACCGTATACAGAATGAAAAGGGAGGTATCTGTTTGTTATGCAGGCATACCCCATCTTAAGTAATTCCTCCCTGAGAACCCATCCTCGATTTCGTCTAAAAACTCGAAACCGAGAAAATAATGTTCAAAGAAACGAAATACAAAAATAACTACTTTTATCTTTAACTTCATACCATATCCACCTATGAAAAATAAAAATGGTGACACGGCAGTAAACCATTGACTTACAAATAAATGGACGACGGGTGTAATACAAAAAGCACGAAAAAACTGTCCCAAGTCAACCTATTTAAACGTAATGACATGTAAAGGAATATGAAAAAGCTAAAACGTTGAATTTAAATTGTAATGTTATCGCAGTACTGTCTAATTTTGCTTGCTTCGCTGTCAGTCGAACAAACGAAGACTAAAGCGTGAATGACGCTCTGTATACGATTTTAACGCCCTATAAGTTCGGACACTTTTTAGCGCAGACCCGACGTCCATATTATAATATAATTGTAAGTCAATGCAGTAAACATAACAACATTTTTGAAAAACTGTCATATGTGTGTGTGGCCCTAACGGCTGTATTGAGTTTGCGATTTGTGACATGAAACTGACGCAAATACTACGTATCGGTTTCTTCTTTCCTTCTATATTGTTTTTCTCAGTTGCAAGTAGCCGCGTAACATTGAGTAACTATGATTATGCGCTCTTGCGGCCAGTGAACCGTGCGCTGCCTGATCCGTTGCCCATTCATCGAAGACCGGCAGCCGCGGTACGAATTAATTGACCAGCTGTTTATGCTCTGCTCCAATTTTTTAATGACTCAACTTTGCCTTTATCGTATGATACATTATTTAAGTGATGCAGATGTTTGCATAGCGAACGTTTCGTCCGGTACATTACATAAGTACAATTATTACGTTTTGACGTGTTTATAATAAACTTTTATTTAAAATGGATTTATTTATAAGGAAGATCAGTTTAAAACTAAATTAAATAATAATAGCAACAATTTAGAGCCAATAAAAAAAAGATCCTCGTAAATAGAAATATAACAAGGAATCTGGGTGCATAATTTACCTAACTTATTATATAAAAAAAAATCACAACACAAGTCTCACTAAGAGTAAAAGAAGTGCTCACTTAGTGCTCTCATCTCATCTCCGAATTCACACTCGTATTGTAAAGGTCCAGATCAAAATAAATACATAAAATGTTAAAATTATTCCTACCACGCCACATAAACTCGTTTTGCCTGTAATTAGTACGGGTCGGAGGTAGAACCAAAAGTGAATGGTTTCTAAGATACTTAGAGGGAACTCTCAGTCATACTTGTGATAGCAATTCCGGAGAGTCAATACAGCCCGATGCTATTTTTATTAAAAACTTTAAGTTACTAATATCACGATGAATTTCAAGTGGTTATTATATATATATTTTCAAGCCTCTGATAATGAGGATTCCAAATTTGGATGGCGTACTTTAAAAAACTGCTGATAAACGTCAAGCAAATACCTGCTAGGGCTCGCTGTGATTCCCTACAGTCGTTGTTGCTTGTTGCAGTAGGACGATGGCAGCACCGAAGACGTGGGTACAGCCTCTGTCGCCCAACGTCTCACCGTATCGTTACCAGTATACGTACTCGCCGTACGAAGCTCGGAAGGTGTACCAGATGCAGCCGCAGCCGTACGCTCAGCCAGAGGTCTCCATCCCGCAGAGTATCGCTCCGATACCTATCAGCGTGCCAGCGGGGGCCAGCCTCACCCCCGTCTCCCTGCAACACGTCCAACTCGTCCCCTGCATGTGCCCCGTCGCCCCAGAGGAGGCTGAGAAACTCCAGGAGCAAGTCGGTCCCGGGCCATACCTCGCCCAGACATATACCCAACCTTCGTACTCTGTACCACAGCAAATGACAGTCGCCGACAATGCTAAAACTACCAAACAGTAGCTCTTTAGCGCTCTACATTATTTAACAAACCCACCAAACATTTTATGATGCTTTTATTGTATAATTTATTATTTCCCTTTTACATTTTATTATTTATATCTTGAAGTGAAGACTGATAGTGTAAGAGTAAACGTGTAACTAAAATCGTTCTCAATAAATAACTCTAGAACTTAACTTGTTGGTTTGCTATTGTTTAAGGAACCTTTTGTTAACTATGTAATAAACTAATTATAAATTGCTAATTTATGGGTAAGTGCTAAATCGATATTTTTTGTGAAACAAGAGCGTAAGCACGCGGCGCATTTTATACGCGACGACGCGTTGATGACGCGCGTTAACGCGATTCAAATGCGATGCCCTTGCGACGAGTGAACCTTTGCACACGTTCACAAATTCAGTGGCGCCGTAAACGCGCGTCATCTGCGCGTATACGCGGAGTAACGACGCAGTAGTCTAGTCGAGCGTATGTATCGCGCATAAGAGATAGTTTTAATGTTAGTTTTGTTTATTATTTTCCGTTCGTTTATGAAATGAAGCGACCAAAAAAACGTAAAAGTACGCAATCTGCATATTTTAGACATAATCTAAAATAAATTTAAGTAAAATCACTTAGTAACTGTACTAAATCATTAACTATTCGATTTTGAGTATTAATTTTGCATGCATTGCGCTAGGCACGAAGTGCGAAAAGGATAAAAAATATAACAAAAGTTGTCTTCAACATGAAATTCTAAATTTGAACTACAATGGGGTATGCTTCATAGATGTAAAAAAAAAGGGGAGATATGTAAAGACGCTATGTAAGATCGGGTACCGTTGTCGCCACTTTTTAACTTGTGTGTAATTCAAACTTTACGCTCTATTATCTACTACCGTAACTTAAAGATTTTGGTTGGGTAGGGCTTAAAACATGAAAACGACGTAACACAATTTTAAAATTTAAGAAAATTAATCTTACAGTCACTTGAGTGAGAGTCATATTTCAGTATTTTTTTCATACTGGTTCAGCTATTCACCATCAGGTGGCGTTTTAGTAAAAATGCTACTAGTGTATAATAGCTAACTATTACACGTTAGGTGGCGCTGAAACTCATTTGTCGTTACACTTAGAACTCACGGAGCGGTTTTCACTCTCGTCTGGTGCGGGACCGCAGCATCTGCAGAGTATAATAATTAAGTATGTAAAATTAGTAGCACATTTCACGGCGCGTTTTACGCCTGTAGTGGTGACGGTTGCTCGCGGTTGCCGCGGCAGGGTACTACTTGAACCGCGCAGGACGCGATCACCTGCGTGTTTGGCGGCCGTCGTCGCCCTCGCACTTTGGCAGTCGGTTCAAGCGCAATGTGGTGCAGGCGCACGCGGGGTGAGTTCTCTATCTAACTGCGTGATTTGCGATTTACTCCCACTAACTTCGCGGTCCGTTCCGCAATCGCAACGGTTTCGAATCCGCAATCGCGGCAGCTACGTGCCCGCACAAACTTGCAGGGTCGTGAGTATTGAAATAAAACCGCTCTACAGCAGCACCAGCGGGCGCGGATGGAAACTGCTCCGTGAATTGTTAACCTTATTAACCTTAAACTGACGCTACTCAACTAGGGATGTGGTCCTACCTAATCGATAGTTAGAAACCATGTGGCTGTTTTTAATATTAAATAAATATTTCGTTTTTCATACTATACCTGTGTCACTGAGTCGATTTGTGTCGAGGCGACACAAACCGCGCCCCCGTACCAAATCTCCCCTTTTTTTCTATGTCTATGATATGATTCTTCCTTGCAACGCGATACAGACGAGCTTCGAACGCGTTTCTCGCGCGCGTCTGTATCGCGTTTTACGCACGTTTGAATCGATACAAACACAACAATTTTTGAGCCTCTATGGCGCCGCAAACGCGCGTCGTGAAATGCGGCGCGCATACGCATATAAAATACGCCGTGTGTGTAGGTTCTTACATTTGACAATTTAGACTTGGACTTTTTTGTAGGTAAGTAATATTATGTATACAGAACCATTTCAATCACAAGTTAATAATGATATGTTACGACATGGCTTCAGTGGGTGTACGTAACTTGGGTGCGCGTGTCATAATACATTCTATTTACGGCTGTTTGTTTGACCACGCTCCTTTTTTTGCGCGAGCGCAGCGGCGCGTCAGTGGAGTGGGGGCGGGCGTGCGCCTCGACGCGGGCGCTGCCACTCGGAAGAATGGGAAATGCATTACGTAAACACTTTCATTGTATTTTCGATATCACTTCAACGATACCAGCTATCGTATTATATAGAATCGGTATGCCATTTTCACGCTCCATGGACAGGGTAAATGTGCTTTTCATATATCTATTCGTTCTGTTTCAAATACAATTAAATTCTAATATTCTCAATCTACTGTCTCATGTCTGACGCATAGATATTTTATGTAGAAGAAAATAAATGTCTTTGACTTCCTTATTATTGTCGTGAACGGATTTTCCTAGTATTAGATTGTTGAAACGAAAGAAAATTATCTTTTTGCCAACGCTAACATGTCGCTAAATTAAATAAAATTTTGTAAACATTTCTATCACTAATAAAATTTCTCTCAATTAGACTTCAAAAAAGGAGGTTCTCAATTTGACTCATTTTTTTATTCGTATGTTACGTTTTTTCTCCGATACTTGTTAGCCGATTTCGATGATTCTTTTTTGTTGGAAAAGGAAGTACGTCAGCAGTGGTTCCATTCAAATTTGAAGAAAATGTTCTCCCTCTAAGGGGATGAATCCGGTTAGCTACATTTCACCCACTTTCCGTTAACCGATTTCAATAAAACTTGGTAAATAGGTGTAATTCCCATAAACGATGGAAAAAAAGTAATTCCACTTACTGTTGTTGTTGTTGTTCCTTTCTTTTTCCCTGCGGAAAGGCAAAGGCTTATAGACCGTGCAGCCTAGTCTTTTTTTATCCATTTCTATTCTATTCATTTTTGTTTTTTTTTTAAATAAAATAGTTATAATTTACTGCCAAAACTTGACCACTTATTTTAAATGCTTCCTCTACTTTTGCCTATCAGCGGTGTCCCTTTTAACGTTTCAGCTTAGCAATTTAAGTGCCTTTACAGATTCTGCTATTCAACAAACATTATGGGAGCAGAATTTGAGCGAATATGAACTATCCTATTCAATATTTAAGTCATATTGAAGTAGAAAAGCTATCTTTCAATAATAATCATTGACTTACAATTATATGGACGTCGGGTCCGCGCTAAAAAGTGTCCGAACTTACAGGGCGTTAAAATCGTATACAGAGCGTCATTCACGCTTTAGTCTTCGTTTGTTCGACTGACAGCGAGCAAAATTAGACAGTACTTCGATGACATTACAATTTAAATTCAACGTTTTAGCTTTTTCATATTCCTTTACATGTCACAACGTTTAAATAGGTTGACTTGGGACATTTTTTTGGTGGTTTTTGTATTAGACCCGTCGTCCATTTATTTGTAAGTCTATGATAATAATCCACAAATTAAAAGAATGCATAAAATTTCTTTGGTATACTATTAATTTTTGACAATGGAAGGTTTGTTTATGACGGCAAACATCTATGAATTATTCTTTGTGTATAGTGCTTAGAGGATGAAAAAAAATAAAGGTGTAGCGGAACCTTGGTGGAACGTGGAACCGTGGGACCTACACAAATAAATGAAATTGTCAAATATTTGACTATAATAGTAGAGATTTATTTATAAGTTGATTTGAATTCTTACGAAAGCTTGTACTCTCTCATGTATACGCCTACATTACTCATTGACTGGCATATAATTCTAAAATTCTGGAGAAATTCTAAAGGGGCACCGCCTATAAGTGGGTTGAAGAAGATTTGAATTTATAAAACCTGAACTCTGTGGATTTAGTTGGTGTTAGTACAAACATTCATGTTTGTGCCTTCAATCTGTGAAGTGAACTGAAGGTGTGTGAATTGAATGGCATACCATTATTACATATATGGCTACTACTCAAAACCCCCTGTTTCCTTATTTTTAAAATAATTTTACAAGTCAACAAGCCGGCGTTTTAAATATGAACTACTTATACAATTGAAAATGATTAACGAGAATGTGTTATAAAACACGTCGTGGTATTACGTAGTCACGCTGGAATATATTTGTTCATCCTGAGCGTTCAAACTGTATTTTATAGGACGATAATGTTGTCAAGAACAAACAGATCTTACTTTTCCGCTGACGAACTTCAAAACAAAATTAACCATCTCCGTGAATTGTACAAGCCAGTTAACTTGAATGAAGTATTTTACAATAGCAAAGTTAATGCCATCAATAGATTGAACTTTATATTGAGACATACGACTAGGAAGAATTTACAGGAGTCGGAATTCGAGAACTTACTTCTGTGTGCTCTTACGGCCGTATATTTCTTCGGTATGCGCCTGAGGATTAAAAGGCTAACCAGCAAGATCGGTCTTCACTGGTTCTCCAATAGAGACTTTCGTAAGGCAGAAGCTGCCTTCCAAAAAACTATGGACATGCTTCTACCGGAACGAAGCGAGAGCACAATACGGATCACTCTCAGATTTTTTAGTGACACCTCATTATGGCCATATGAGAGTTTCGTTACCCAAATACTGGACCTCGTACTGTATTTCGATAAAGCGAATATGAGATTATTCAATTTATTGTTAAGCGATATACATTACGTCCTTTTTTCGGATATCAAGTGTTCGCGGCACCGAATGAGGGTTTTGTATGAATTGCTCAACAGTAATAATTGGGTGATAGACAAAAGCAAGCTCCTGCCCTTCGTGACGCGGCTTCTAGATTTCTTTGCCCACAGTTCAGGCAAAATCGAGAGCAGGCTGACTGTTTATAAGTATTTACATAGGGGATTTGAGGTCTGTCTGCTGCGGATTTTTGAGAGAGCACAGAACAGTCACCGAATGATTATTATCACCACGATGCTCAACTGGTTCACTATGGTGCGTGTAAATGAAGACGACGTTCTCATGTTCTCTAGCCTGCTAGACCGAGCTGCGCAACTCTACAAAGTGGTTTCCTTCTCTGACAGCCTATCGGAGAGTCTCATTAATCACATTTTAATACATCTCGTCAGTTCCGATAATTCTTTCTATAGCCTCACAGGATTTCGTCTTTTGCAAAGACTTTTTGATCGACATTCCAATACAGATTACTTGGTAAATCCAATGATATATTACGAATTTTTGCGGGTTAGTTGTTTGGCTTGTGTTGTTTGAATGTTTGATTTTTTTTATTATGAGTACCGTAAGTGCGTTCGCGCACCGCATACGTTTCGTATTCGTTCCAAATCCGAGACTACACAAGTCTAGAACACTCGGAACCACTTCGGATGCCGCTTGTGCACTAAGTCCTAGTACACCTGTACTCTAGCAAAATTTGATGTAGAATAAAAGTAAACATATGATTTTTAGGGTTTTCAACTTAGACTCTTTCACAGTTACCACAATTTCAATATTTTCCCCCGAAATTCAACTAGATTATGGATAATACTAAATTTTGAAGTCTTGTTTATAATGAATATTATTGAACATACGTTTCAAATCACCTAAAAATTATTTTATTTTTTATTTTATTTATTAATGGTAAACTAGAAGTATATACATTTATATTTCTAAATTAAACAACGAAGTAAGCTAAATAAGTTTACACTTGTAGAAATAAAGTAACTTAAATAAGTAAGCACTCTAATAAAAAAAAAATCAACAGAAATAGAATTTTACAATATAACTTAATAAAAAGACTATCCTAAGAAATAAAAAAGACTTTCCTAAGAAATAAAAAAGAAGTCGCTGAGTAATTTTCTCGCTGTGACAATTTTGGTATTAAAGATATCAATATCTATTTTATTAACTATGTTATTGATGTTGTTGCAAGCTCGCAGCAGAAACGAATTTTTTCTGTAATTGGTTGAAGCTATAGGTATGTCAAATACTTTGTTAACCCTGAAATTACGTGTGGGAGTCAAAAAGTTGACTTTGTATAGTAATTCGGGACAATCAGTTATATTTTAGGAAATTTCTAGAATATATGCGCAATCGGCTATTTGACGACGCATGTAGAGGGGAAGAATGTGATGATTTTTACAAATGTGCAGGTAATCATTATTATGATATTGTCGCTTAGTTCGGAAACATAAAAAACGAATGAATCTTTTTTGAATACGTTCTATACGCGAAATGTACACCTCATATTGCGGGTTCCAGATCTGTGACGCATATTCCAGAATACTGCGAACAAACGTACAGTACAAGATTCTAACTGTCTTAATATCCCGAAACTCGCTAGACCGACGCATTACATAAAAATGACCAGTATTAATTACACTCCCGGACACGCAAGTCGAGCCACCTTGCATTTTCAGTATTAATTGACCTAAGCTTAAACAATGTTTGATTGACCGAAAACTACTAAGCTGTTTTGAAATTGGTATATTAAACGTCATTTCCTTGAGTCCTAGTTGATAATTTGAATTGAAAAAACTGGGAAAAACTGTTTTCTTCGGTGATAACAATATTTTTGTGTTCTGCCCTATAAGAATAAAAATGCAAGGTGGCTCGATTTATGTGTCCGGGAGTATATTTGTAAAACTGTGTCATCTCTAGTGACTTTTTGATTTAAGGTGAGAGACTGCAAACGTTCGAGTTTGGTGGTAATTCAAGTTCAGAATCGGAAATATGTAGATGCTGGATGATATAATAAGTGGTAAATTAATATCAAATAAAATTTTACAATTTTGTTTCTTATTAACCCAATTACCTACTTACCTATTTAAGTTCCAATTAAGGGCCGGCCGGGGGAAGAGAAAAAAATGTTATTTTCCTATTCCATCATTGGTTGCCTAGCAAGGTTTTCTTATTAAACATTCTACATCGAATTCGGCTAGAGTAGGTATAGAGATTAAAATGATCCCTGTGACATTTCGGACTCTCATTTCTTGAAATCGGAACTGATACGAATCGGATACGGATGCAGTGCGCAAGCGCTCTTACGAGTTTCAATAAGTGTAATCTGATTTTAATTCTTTTAGGGAAGCTTGATCGTAGGCAAATATGAAAACGGAGATAAATCGTTTTTACGACTTCACAGAGAACGGATACAAGTCCACTTTATGCGGGCATGTAAGAAGCATTGCCAGAACATAGTAGTTTTGAAGGCTTTGTACTGCGTAACTTGTATCCTTATATTGGAGGTGCCGTGTGGCTTGTCAGCGGCCATGGCGACTTATGTTGCCATGACGATACAGGCCTATGCCCTCAGTAGTCACGGTATGCCTGCAACAAGTCGCTATTGGATGCACTGTCTTGTCATATGCATTATGTCTTTGATATGCTGGGTTCACAAAGCACCTGTCTTGTACAATTACGTGAACCAAATAATTTTTCGACGAGCGAGAGACGCGCCGCATTTAAATCCACCGTTGATGCCTATTTACCACATTATAACTCACACTCCCACGTGGAATAAGCCGTGTCTATTTTTTGAGGACTGGGAGCTAAGATATGCGCTTTGGAAACATTTTCACGTTCGCACTGTAAGTAAATGCCTTTTCGAACGCCATAAGGCAGTCTTGGGCTTAATTTATTTTGCGACGGTGTGGAATGGGACGGAAGCGTCAATTTCGCCTCACTGGGCGAGTAGGCGCGCGCTGTCTCTGGAATGCTCGAGTTTTCGCGGTAGTGCTCGAGCATTTTCGAGCTTTCTCGCGACTGCGCCACTGCGCCTTGAGGCTGTAGTATTTCGTCGAAGTTTGATGTGACACTGCGCCTGCCTCCGCGCCACTTCACGCGGACCCGTTAAGTCGCCGACTGCAGCTGCGGAATTGCATGCGCGAGAATTCCGCGGAAGACTCGCGACCTGGTAGTTGGCTCGTATCTAGTTTGTACGTTACACAATTCACCATAACGTTCATTACTCTATGTACAATACCGTTACAAAAATTCGCTTCCATTCCGTTCCGCCGTAATATAAATTGAGCCTTAGACTTTACGAATGGCGCATTGTCTACGCGCACAATAATATTTCTGCTATATTTGTCGGTGGTTATTTATCACTCTCAGTATATGTCTTCAGAGAGTAACCATTGAGGAATCAAATCTGGCTTCTTGATATTTTAACCCGCGCCACTTACCATTCAATAATCTAAGAAAGCCAGAAAGTTCGCGAAAAGACTTTAAAAAATGTCCTCTAAGCAATGCTCTAAGCGGTTCACGTATTCGTAAGAATGGACTTAGTTTATGCACTTTTTAACGATATAAAAAAATGAGAAGGTTCCCAATTCCACTGTATTTTGTTTTGTGTATATCGCGCTTGAAGGCAAAATGGGATAAGCGACACTTTTGGGTCATATTGAGTTACATATACCATTGGAATCAGAAACATGAGCTGAAGCCATTGACTTACAATTATATGGACGTCGGGTCCGCGCTAAAAAG